>NC_044063.1:5251376-5308876 GCF_902167405.1 Gadus morhua
TTTGTGTGTATACGTGTGCATTTTTGTCTGTCTGTGTGTATCGGTAAAAGTATTTGTACGTGTGTGGGTATGTGTGTGTGCATGTGTGTGTGTGTGCAGTTGCCTGGAGGCTAGGGACTGTCTGATGTGATATATTCCCTCCCCAGTCTGCTAGGGTGGGGGGGGGGGGATGAGGGCCTCCTATCACATGACCCACTGTTTATCTTCAAGAGGCCCCTGGCCCAGCCCCCCCTGTGGGCCCCAAGCCTCCGCCACTCCCCTCTCACCCCAATCACCAGATTGACCACGGCGCGGACCCCTGCATAATGAGATCGAGAGGCAGGTGCTTCCCTCCCTTCCCTTCCCGTACCAGCTCCGAGAAGGACTCTTGGACTCGTTGGATTGATTCACCGATTCACTCGTTCATCTTGTCGATTAATTTACTCCCTCTCTCCTTCAATCATTCACTTACCAACTCACTCATTACTTAATTTGTTCGTTTAGCTTCTTTCTGAACAAATTACCTTTAATTCTCTTACTCACACACTCCCCCTTACGTTCACAAACTCATTCGCTAAATCACTCATTCAAGACAATGCCAACTACACAGCAATCTCATCTTTGGGTCTCCACTCATTGATCGAACTGCTTTTTCACTCACATTCTCTAATTCGGTCGTTTAAACACAACACGACTATATGACTATCTAATTATTGCATCTTCAATAATTTGAGTGGCAGCTATTCCACCCGTTTTTACTCACTAACTCACACATTCCGTCACTCATTCATTCAACCAAAACACTCAAGTGTCGACGGGTCGACAGAGCATTCTGTTTCCGCAAAGGGGGGAGGCGTGGGAGAGGGATTTGTGGGAGGGATCGATGCGCTTGATAATTGCAACTCTCCCTTTTCTAGTACTGTATTGATTCTCAAAACAAGAATGGTTCCATTTTAGGATAGTTAGGAAAGTTTGGCCCAAAGTTCAGCTTTGTCTTCACCAAGTGATCTGACAAGGTGCCGTTACCGTACTACTGTATTGTGTAATATTGTATGACAGTAGGTATGGTGGTATATTATCTATGAATGTCTGCAGATCCCTTTCGTGAGGATATCTAAACTGATGACAGTGAGCTGGAATATATATTGTTGCATTACTGTCCTACAACGTTTAAATCTATACCGAATCGTCACACATATTAAGACACACATTTGGGACATCCAAAGCAGAACGGTATCCCCGTCGGACCGCTATACTCTGATAGTGCAGTGCCTCAGAGTGTGTGACATGCCGAGGAGAAATCACGGTTTGTGTGGGGACATCGTCGCACAACTGCCGGCTTTGAGATCAGAGCATTTTACTGGAAAGAAAGATAGAGATGAGGGAAGGGTTCGGGGGATGTAGGCAGGGACAAAATTCAATTCCAGATCCCTGGCTTCAGAAGTGTATGGAAGCTGAATGTAAATAAAGTTCTGTTTCACTGCGCAATGATTTATGATGGTGCCGGGCGGCCGGGGCCAGCCAGGCTGCGTATTGAGCGGAATGACTCTCCCCACATATTGGAAAAAAAAGACTCAACAACAAAGCGCGAGGAAAAATGGGGGCCGACAGATGGATGACCTTCAGGCCTCCTTGCCGCGGGTGGAGGTGAAGGAATTTGTTTAGCGAGCCGATCGTTCACTGCAATGAAAAAATAAGAAAAAGACTGGAGGAAAAACACCTAAGAATGGCTGGAAACTACATCCATCCAGGAGGAAAAACTCCAGTTGAAAACAGCAGTGCCTAGAATAGTACCTCATGTACTCCTCCAAATACGTTCTGGACTCGATGCATTCATGGCCCGTGATAATAACAATGATTACTATTAATAGTTTGAAGTTAAGATCTATGATCAAAGAAAGGTGGCCACATTAAATTAATAACATATGGAAGAGGATGATAAAAATAAAATGCAATCAAAAAAGGGATAATGCTAGCATTTAATAACAATTCACAGTGCCATAATATTGGAACCGCCAATAACTAAGACCACATCTACCCACAACGTAACCCTGCTGTTACTGTGGCACATTTTAATTCAACATCTTCCTCTCCGTGTCCGTCAACTGGGTGAATAGAATGAATAGAATTCGGTTTCATCTGAAACTTCCCGCCTAGAGGCATAATCGTATATCCATGTGCCCCATTTTCTTACCTAGACAGGACAGCATCGGACGAGTGGACGATCATTCATCAAATGGTTCGAACTGTCACATGTATGCAAAATAAGAGCCTAGTTGTTGTTTTGATAAGGAGCCATTTCAGCAGATGTGAAGTTTTACAAGTAAAGTTAAAAAAAATATATATTGCTGGGGTGGAATAGTGAAATCTCAATGTGATAGAAAATGTCCTCCAACTATGTAGCATCCATTATCAAGTAGGCCTACCTAACCCATACGTGTGCTCTAACTCTAACGAGTTATCTAGTCTTTTTAGATTCCAGTGCTTAATAAACGGTACTACTATTGTGTTGTTTTCCTTATGCTACATTTGGATATGTACTTCTCGCTGATAGAAAATGTGATTTAAATGCCTTAAACTTGTTTTATGATACTTTATTTATTTTTTTATCATTGGTGTATTTAGAGCAATGAAGACGAGAAAAAAAGTTGTCAGGATTAAGGTGCCAAGTATCTGACATGCTCAGGCTAAAGTGTTAAATACCTTAACATTCTAGGTGTTAAGGTTAGGGTGTTTATATAAGTGCTTAGCTGCTCGGAAGAGGCAGATGGAGCCGGGAACACGCGCCAGAGTCCATATAGGCTCAAGAAGACAACATGCCACATGGGGAGTCGTGGAGCTGTCGAGTGACGTCCCCATCTCTCTGCCACCACGGCTGAGCCTCCACGTCTGCCTGATCAGGGGAGCGTTCCCCCCAGCAGCCAGGGGTGAACCCTGGGTCTGCCTGAGCTAACTGACAGCTGGATAACTGACAGCCTACATGATCGGCCGTCACTGCCTTCTGCCTGATTCATACCTGAGCATTACCACAGCCAATCAGAAGAGCGCTGGGACAGGGACAGGCGAAGGGGAGGGGACGGGGCTCAAAGGGAAAGGGAGAAAGAGAGAGAGAGAGGGAGCGGGAGAGAAAGAGGTTAACTTTGCTTTCAACAAAAGTGGCCTTCTGTAGCAGTAATTCTGATGGACCAGACATTCCGCATAAAAATAAATAAAGCAATACAATACAGAAAAATATAAATTGCCCTCAATGTAGGCCTACTTCATTTTCAAAATGGCCTTCTCTCTCTTTTCAGTCTTGAGAGTATGATATTTCCTTTTCTATTACTCAGAAAGCAGCGATGCACCTCAAGGTATTTTGTTCTTTGTCCCATGTAAATATTTTATTAACAGACAGAACAAACTAATCACACTCTCTCCCGACACATCATATAACATTTATTCCAGGCCACGTCAGTTGCAGTTCAACGATTCCTGCAAACTTTAACGATGCAAAACATATGCATTAAAGCAGGGGGAGGCCATTTGGAGAAACCAGTCTGAGCGATCTAGATTTTGCAAGTATCCAAATGGGAAAAAAATTCCCCTACTCTCCCTTCAGACCTCCCACAAAGACCACTCCCCCCAGAACACAGCTCAGACAGGAAGTAAACAGACGGGTAGGCCAAATAATTCCATTCAGGCCAAATAAAACCATTCAACAGGCTTATTACAGGCCTGGGACAGCCAGAGATACCGGATTTCGTTTTATTACTGTATTTCAGACCACTTGATTTGTTGATTGCTGTCGGGATGTAAAAATAATTTCAACCAGTATGACATAAATTGGCTATAAAATAAATGACCTACCATAGCTTTTAAATGATATGAACTGTATTTTAATACTAAAGGTGTCTAACAGTGCAAAAAATGTAGATACCACAGAAAACAATAACCTTTGAAGGCCACTTGAAACACTATTCCAGTCTACTAGGCTTATTAAAAATTCCAGAATTAGCTTATTAGGTGAGAAAGGTAACTAAAGTTGGTTTACAGAGTTAAGGCAGTACAAGTGATAGATCTTCTGCACGATGAACCCACCCTTTGGGTCAATACCAACAAGACAAAGGCTACAGGGTCAGGGTTAGGCTGCAAAGCACCCAACATGCTGAGGCTAAATTGCCAAGTAGCTTAACATGATAGACGGTCGTGCTAAGGTGCTAACATAGGTGCTTATTCGCTTGGAAGAGGCAGCTGGAGCCCGGGAACACATCAGAATCCACACAAACACGAGAAGACAACGCGGCACATCCAGAGGCAAAAGGGCCGTGGTTGGGGATTGAACCGGGGACCATGGTGCCACCACCCGCTGACACGGAGCTGACGAGTGATGCCCCTATCTCTCTGCCACCACGGCTGAGCCTGCACACCTGCGTGACCAGGGGTGCTCGCCCCCTCCAGTACCCCAGCCAGGGATCACTCTGGGGGGGGGGATGTAGGGGGGTAGTGGTGGGGTGGGGGGTGGTAGCGAGGGGTGAACCATGGGTCTGCCTGAGAGAGTCTGCTGGATAACTGACAGCCTACATGATCTGCCGTCACAGCCTCAGAAGAGGACAGGGACAGGGGAAGGGGAGGGGGGCTGGCAGTGAGATAGAGATGGAGTTGGGGAGGGAGGGAGGGAGGGAGGGAGGGAGGGAGGGAGGGAGGGAGGGAGAGGGGGAGACAGAGAGACACAGGGAGAGGTTTGCCCAGCCTTATGAAAGAACAAAGGAAGTCTTCTGTTTCAGTAATTCCGAAATACAAAATGTCTAAAAACAAACATCTTGCTCAACTTGTAAATTGGCTTTCTCTGTTGTTCGACTACAGGATTTATTATTTTATTCTACTATTATTCAGAAAGCAGCGACGCTCCTCAAGGTATTTTGTTCTTTGTCCAATGTAAATATTTTATTTACAGACAGAACAAACAGTACGATTTCAAAACATCCTGCAAACTTTGGTGATACAAAACACGTGTAGTAATATCTATATACATTGTTTTTACACTATTGCTGTTCTATACGGAAAAAGAAAGTATGCCATGAGAAACAATAATCTTTGGTCAAGGTCACTTAAAGCTCTTTTGCAGTCTTTTGGTCTAAAAAAAAACAGTTTGCTTATTAGAGTTGGAGTACAGATTTTAGCGATACAGAAGACAAATGTTCCACATGAGGAACCCATCCTAACTGTTTTTAAAACTCTTACACAATGCAAAGATGATTTACACACTAAAGCATTGTATAGGTTGTGTGCTGTGGCGAAAATTGCAGCGTGTAGGTCTATTGACTCCCTGACTTTAGGTATATATAAGTTATATTTATAGTCTTATTATATAGCTGCTAGTTCCATTACTGTGTTGTTTTCTGGGGCTAGAGTTTGGCTGTGATATATTTCATATATTTCACCACCGGTTAAGATTTATGTTCTACAAACTTGCTGGCGTGTTGCAAGGAGAGGGGATTGTAATTGCCTCTATTCATAGTTGCACCTCTCTACAGGGATAGACCAAACAGGGTGTAATGTATTTATTGTCACGTACAAAAACAAAGACAACTTTTGTTCTTATATTTTATCGCGGCCGCAATTTGCAGCTTTAATAGAAGGGGGTTGTGTTTCTAGATAGATAACTACAGATGGATAGATAGAGAGATCGATTTATTTTCAAAATATGTCTAGCCTATGTGTAAGGTTTCTTGAATCATGTTCTTGGCTATGCTCACTATATTATTAGAGTACGTTTTACATTGGATGAACCTAAATCGATGTAATCCTAGTCAGAATTTAT
This sequence comes from Gadus morhua, assembly GCF_902167405.1. Lineage (NCBI taxonomy): Eukaryota > Metazoa > Chordata > Actinopteri > Gadiformes > Gadidae > Gadus > Gadus morhua. The sequence continues at coordinate 5,257,156 of NC_044063.1, forward strand.
AAATGGCCATCACAGGAAATATGTTCTCTAAAGGATGAAGTGAACCCATGTACTTGAGGTGACATACAGAATACAGACATGGCACTGATATACTACAGGAATCAGGATACTAGACTCAGGGCTAAAAGTGAGGAAATCAAATCCAGGACAAGGTTATCATCATGCAGTCTCCTGACTTAAAGCTGTTACGCATGCTAGTGCCAGCGCCGCAGAGGCTAACACTAGCCTAATTAAGCTCTCCCTCAAATACCCTTGCCCCCCCCCTCTTCCTTCCCAGCCCTCCAGAATACTGAGAAAGCAAGTGAAAATGGGATTTGGGGATAAAGCAAGAAGGGAGGGAACTTGTTATGCATGTACGCAGCCGTCGTGCGACCGCTAACAAATTCCCTGTTAAGACCTCTCCCAGATTAGCCCCCGCAACCTGCGCGGCGTGACATGTCGCTAGCGCCCCGGCACCCAGACGCCGAGGTCACCGTTCACATTTCTTTTGACACATTAAAGGTTCCCGTGATTGAACCACACGTCTCTGAGGTGCCTGTCGCCGTGCCAACGGTGCTGCGGCGTGAACAGCTAGCGACTGATTGCCGTGGCAAAACATCTGTGTGGATGAATAGATTGCTTACCATTTGGCGGCTATCAAAGGTAAAGGGAAAATAAGAGCCAACCGTCGAGAGGGAGCGGGCGGATGTGCCCATGTCAATTACGGCGGGGCAACTACTTGAGTCTAAACCGCTTTGAAAAGTTTACGAATGCCGGGACTAGTTAGTGTGAGTTGTTTACCGTTTATAAAGATTTTTGGTTAAAGGAATAGTTACGTGCTGGATTTCATCACAGAGGGAGTCGAAAAGGGGGAGAGGAATGGAGAGGAAGGCCAAGGTCAGAGTAATAGCCTGATTTCAGGTGAGCCTAAACTGAAGAAGGACCTCATTTGGGGGCTACTTGTCTGGTGGGGAGGACGATTGAATCTAACAAGAGCTCTGAGTTGATGATGAAGGTGCTTAGAGGCTCTCATGCCAAAAGAGTGTTTAAATAGGCCCACAAGTGTTCCTTCACACCCCCGTTCCAACTCAGTGGAATAAGCATCACTCTCTTCAGTTATACATTTTAATAATATTGTTCCCACGTAATCCACACACAGACACACACACACACACACACACATCCACACACACATACCTTCACACACAAATACACACGCACACAAACATACACACACATAGGAATGCACGCTCACACACATAAACCCACACACCAACGCCTGAAAATGCAAACGCACACACACGTACATACTCAAACAAAGACACACTTCAAACTAATGTGTTATTCTAGTAATTTGTAAATTGCTTTTCTAAAGCACCTTATATTAGGAAAGGCACAATCATGTCGCCACAAAAACAGAAAATTAAGTTGGAGATTAAAGCTGTTGTTGTTACAACACGACGTTTAATCGTGTGGTTTAAATGTTCTGCATGTTTATACGGGAAGGAACGAAAAGGCATTTGTTTACCCTCGTTTAATAGCCGCTCCTGCAGGATAGATTAGCTAGCGTCTCAAGTCGTCTTCCCACAGTCTCAGTCCCGTTAGTTTCCTGGCCCGTCACGGGGCGCGGCCAGACCGCCATAAAGAGGCGAGCTCTCTCCGTGTGCCGCCGCCGCCGCTGCCGCCGCCTCTACCCCTCGCCGCGAGACGTGACATTGCGGTCACCTCTGCAGGTAAACTCCACGCCGCCACGGCAGCTAATCTGCTGCCTGCGCTGGAGGCTTCAGGAGGGCGTTATTAAGATGCAGAGTAAAGACATCTTAAATGATTAAACACATAATTAACACGTTTTTCGTGAAGGGCACGACTTGTCCATTCTCCAGGGGAACTACTGATTGGCCGTTGCCGGAAAATGCTTGGAAAACGATTCAGCTTACTCTAGAAACTATGAATAGCCGTGTCATTCAAACAACGTCCATAGATGTTATTAATGCCAGCAGAATACATTCACTATCCAGTGAAATGAGTCGAACCAGGTTCAGTAGATCAACGTATGATGGATATTTTTTCATACAATCTATAAATAAATATTTTGTTATGCACAAAGTGACCTTTTGAGTGACGGTTGTGGGTTGACACCTCCATCAGAGTCTGTGTGTGCCAGAGTCAGTGTCTGTGTGACTAAGTTTGTGACTTTGTGCATGTGTGCGTGTGTGACTAAGTTTGTGACTTTGGGCATGTGTGTGTAAGTCTGCGTGTATGTGTGGCTGTCCCTGGGTGAATGGGACACCATATATTCTGCATGCATTCTGCCTTCTGCTAATAGAAAACAGTGCAGTAAGACAAGTCCATTTACCATTCAACACAATACTGCCACTTAGAGACATCGCTACAAGGCAAATTATACTACGCCAAGATCACATTGAGGTACTATTGATTACAGACCAACCCTGTGGTCCTCTTGTCACTCATCATCCACTGCCAGGCAAACTCCATTCGCTACTATTATTTCTCTATTTAGTCACTAAGCAGATGCTTTCATCCAAATAAGTGAATTATTATTATGTAAGTTAATAATAATAGCTTATTAATGAGCAGGTAGAGGTTTAGGGCTTCTTGCTCAAGCATGCCAACAGGCAGACTGTGGATATCAGGGTTCAAACCTGAAACCTCTCAGCGGGGAGTACAACACCATTACCACTAGACTTGAATGCGCTCCAACGATTAGACTGTCGTGCATTAATCTTGCTCTAATAATGTAAATCGAATCAATCCAACCAGGAGAGGTGAAGAAATCGAAAAACCCGAACCAGGTTGCTTTGTCCCAAACTCCTAACGCTGTTCCCTGCAATGATTCCCACCAAAAAAAAAATGACACCATTGTGGAGATAATTATTCATGATTGTGCCAAATGAACCATTTTGTTTGCCTAACAACAAAGTGTAAAGCCGCCGTCTTGCGTGACAACTCGGGAGCCTCACGCTGGGATCTGGCCGGCAACCCAGAACCAGCATCTGTCAAAACCAAATGGATATTGTTGACAAATATTTTAATAAACAACGTGTTTCCATAGTGAAAGGCAGCGGTCTGAGAGGGACGACTTGTGCCGAGTGTTTGTGTGAGAACGCGTCACTGGGTTCCCACGTGGACCAGCTTTGGCAGAACGCCGCTCAGTGGCGCCTCACCAAAGAACAGAACCACACTGGGAAGGAAATTAATTACCCACATTTTAACGCCCGGCACAAACAAGTGAACGGTGGCCTTAAAATACATCCGCTGATATTTTTCCGATGTACATAGCGGTGTTTCGGAAATACTTCATGTTATGGTATTGATTTAGATGGATCTAACTCTCCATATGCTATGGGAGGAGCTAGACACAGAGAATAATATAAACGGTATTCATGAGTTATGTATTTCGGGCTTACTTGACATTTCTCTTCTATTTTGACCGAGATTAGTATACAGTAATGCATATATAATGAGACAGGGAAGTCAGGCTGCACTCCCTGGATCGACCTTGCAACTTGGATAATGTTGTTTTTGTGAAAATGCGCACTGCCTACAAAACGACGACCGGTGTAAAACTAAAACACCACAGCCAAACTTCCAAACTGTGACACGATGACATGGTCATGACTTATCCGGAGCTTTTAATGCGAAAGTATAATTACAAGCGACAATGCCCCTCGCGCAGGTTTTCGCAGAACATTAAGACAGTATTTCTTCATCGGCGACGTTTGCGGTGTGTCCTGTATTACCGAGCTAATTAGGTCATCCGCGGTATCACTGACATTGTTTGGAGATTAAGTTCCTCAGACCCATCTGGTAAATGGCTCCGTAGGTTCTCCACTCCTATTAATACATCCCCAACCGAGCAGAATGAAATATACTCAACCCTATTAATGTCCTAATCTAATTATTCAACATCACTAGGCCACCGTCTCCCCATCGCCCTCAGCGGCGGCTCAAGACACCACAGAGGAATGAATAATATAAAAGGTTTCTAGCTTTCCTGAAGGCCTTGCGTCACTTTCATGGAGGACGGAGGTAGTGGGATCAGTCACGGTTGTTAGAGGTGCTTGGTTTGTTGGAGATTTGGATGGAGATGAAAGATGGTTGGTTAGGGTTTGTTGGTTGAAGATGGTTGTTTAAAGAGGGTTCGTGAAAGAGGGTTTGTTGTTGGTTGAAGATGGTTGGTTAAAGAGGGTTCGTTAGAGAGGGTTTGTTGTTGGTTGAAGATGGTTGTTTAAAGAGGGTTCGTGAAAGAGGGTTGGTTGGCTGGAGATAGTTGAAGGTTGTTAAAGATGGTTAGTTGGTGAGATCGTTGGTTAAGAGGATTTGTTGGTTGGTTAAAGAGGGACCAAAACGGAGCAGTTTTGTTGATTCAAGATGGTTGTTTAGTTAGTAGGTTAGAGACAGATGGAGAAAGTTGGTTGGAGAATCTATCACACAGCTGGGCAAGAATGATGATGAATGTCATAGAAAGGCTGCAACACACATCAAGAAAGTCCAAAAAAAAGTCTGAAAATCTTGTAATTCTATAATAATATCATCTTTATCTACAAAATGTAACACCACCACTGAAGACGGAACCCAATGACACTGATTTAATTTACCCAAAGTCAGACTCTTAGATGAGTATATTGATGAATCCGTATCAGCTATTGTCCAGATTGTCTTGAAATCCCATTCTTGTGATCGTGAAACTAAAACCTGATATTTCTTTATCTTTTGACTGAGTTCTGTCAATTGAATAAATTCCATGGAAAATATTGACTATCCACAACATAATCAGGCAATTTTTTTTGCTTTGGATATAATCTTTATACTACAGGGAAATTAGCTAAATATTGGTTGGACATGCCGGGATTTAGGAATTTAATCTGTAGCAGATTCCATTGGATTTTTTCCATGCTGTCAGGGCTAAAAAAAAAAATCATAGAAACTAGACTGCTCTCTACACTTACACTCATACTAAGATACTATGGTGGTTCAGCCAGGTTCTGTGGTGTACACCAGCACCACCGACTAATATCAATCCCACCTGGGTGTGATATTCAAATTAAGTGCTTGTTTCTTCTCAATTTCAGAAAAATCGAAAATTGAACTGGAAGTAGCACAACTGTCAGAACACAGATGTCAATACTGCATTTATTGGGTCAGAGAGTACAATTAGCATATCTGTTCAGCGATCTCTCGTCATTAGGACTACATGACCTAACTGTTATGGGTGTTAAATATTCATGGTAATTTAATGGAAATTGGCTAGTCTGGCGGGTGTTTGGCCTGCCGGCTGAAAGGAGCTGGGTTTGATCCCCTTTGTCCACAGCCTACCTTTAGGCATTCATAACTAACCACTAATTGCTCCTTAAAGACATGTATATGAATAACAGTTATTCGCTTTGGATGACAGTGTCCTCTAAATAACTATAGCAAATAGTAAATAAAACCAATTTACAATATAAAAAAAGTATGATTTCAATCTCATGGGTTGTCGAATATGTCAAGCACACAATAGGATCGAAGGCTATCACTATAGGTAAGAGCAACAAGGGCCATCCACAACATGGAGAGCAGTGGTACATTGGTTGCTTCCTCTAAATAACATCACTCGCTGCAGTAATTATTCTGCCCTTCGACAAAGCCCAAGCATGCAATGTGCTTCAAGGGGTCGCGGGGTCAACAATGCCTGACACATAGCACTTTCCACCCAATGGCAACCATGTCCAGACACATCACAGCACATTTTTTTAAATGCATTTATCTATTTTATTTTCACAGCGCAAATGATGCAACATTAACTAATGACATTTTTAACAAAAAACCCTACGTTGTGACTAACATGGCGTGCCAGGACGTGTCCACAATTATAAGTAATCTATGCAGAAACACTGAGCCACGAGGTGTTGGAGATGAGATCAATTGCGCCAGTTTGATTAGATTGATTTGTTATTACCACTGCTGAGGTGCCATGGATAACATCTATCATAGACATGTATCAAACTCAGACGTCAAACCAAGCATCACATCCATTGTCCCATATTCTGCATATGCATGTTTTAAAATCTGTCATCCGTGAATAGTGGCACTTCTAAGAGTAGCCAAGAATATATATTTTTTATCACCGAAAAATATAAAATAGACTGCACGATATCCCCAATAATTTTCAACCTTTAGATGTTTAATTACGTAGGGGGACAAAAAGGGCCCCAGTATTTATTGAAATGTCGATCAATATGCAGCTCTAATCATGTCCCTGGTCACCGGGTCAGAATGAAATAAGGCACAAAGTGCAACTCACTCCATCTTAATGAATTCGACTTCTCTCTCTTTCATCTCCCTCAGTCCACCTTGCCAGAGTGTTTCCCTCCAGCGTGTTGGAGTGTCCTTTCGTCGGCCCACGCTCCTCCACATCAGGTGTTGGGGGTGGGGTGGGGGGGGGGGGGGGGGACAATACCGGTGTGGGTGATAAAGCCATCCTAACAGCCTCTCCTGGCTTAACTTAAACTTCCGTAACCAATATAATTAGTCAAAATCACTAGGTTGTACAGATTCTGCCTAGGAGCCACGGATGTGAACAATAGCAATACAGCAGCCCTTTGGTAATTACGTGTATAGTCATTCACTGTTGTCAACAAACTCCGTACAGGCCGATGCACGTTTACTCCAAAAGACTAAACTGCAATATTGCCATTGTATCTATTTGTGGAAATGACACGTGTATGCAACGTGCATGAATCAACACAACAAAGTCATTTGGACAAATGATATCGGTAAGGGATGATTTAATGAAGGCAGGAGATATGGTTATGATGGTTTGATCACCCAGACCGGTATTGTCCTTCAAGTCTCGGGGAGCTGACTAGAGGTAATGCATTAGTCTCCTCTGCCCCTGTAAGCAGGCGGTTGTCTTATGAAGAACAAGGCTGCAACAGCCAGGTGATGCAGATGTCACCTGTCGCTAGCAGAAGCTAACGTGATTACGACAGCGCGGTCGGCCCGTTGGCAATCATTCTGCGATTAGGCCACGCCGGAGCGATGTGAGTGGGAAGCTAAAATATTCACAACCCTGATCTCCGCGTGAAATAGTGGGTTTTAATCGACTTGTAAGAAGAAAATGTGTTATTAGCAAGTTATCTGATGGCTTGGTGACATGGACGCAGCTGGAATGTGAGCTGTGCTGATACGATTCTACAGACTTACACCAAATGCAAAAGCTTTTTTCATGCATTATGGGAATTCTAATTTCAGGAGAAATATGTTGCTGCCCCTCTTTTGTTTGCTTGATGACGAGTTGATTATAAATTTAGGTTAAGATGAAAGTTGGATCCTCAAGCACATTTCTACGAATGCATTTAGCATTGGGACATCATTAGGGAGGCTGAAACACAGTATTTCCAGAAAGGGCAAGATACAATTACACATGATGAAGGTTAATACATAGTGTTTCTATTATAAAAGGCCAATAAACCTCCATGATGAGGGCTAATAAGTATTTTCAGGAATTAAACAGTATTCTATAAAGGTCACAAAAAGTAATCACATTACAAAAGGCTTTTAAAGACTAGTAACAATATCTTAAAGGTGGACCATCAGTACTACTATGACGAGGGAAGTATTTCTAAGAATGAAATACAGCATTTCCTTTCTAAAGGCTGAATAGAGTATTTCTAGGAATGAAGATGGCGGTGGCCATGCTGAGGAAAAGCAACAGGAGTCTTTTCAAGGGCAGTGAGGCTGCTGATAAACCCAGGAGCCAACAGCAGATTTAATCTCACAGTCCCACTTGGCACATAATAGGAAAGTTCAGACTGATTTATCTCAATAAGTCTCTCCAACTAAACCATTTTTCATTTTATCAAGTAAATGCAGCGGCGAGGGAGCTTCGACACGTTTAATTTACAAAACGCGGAGGTCAGAGAAAGTAAACTCTGGACCTAAAGTAGCCAATAAAGTCTGATTACAAAGCAACTGTCCAGGGGTGGTGGTACTAGTCAGACAACCTTGTTGGGTTAAGAGAGATGCGTCGCTCTCTCGCTGCAATCACGTTTGCTTGAATAATGCGCAACCTAACACTCAAACAGCACGGTAAGCACCATCCATAGTGGATCACTGGTAGCTGCAGATGGCCATCACTGATTGGCTCAGATTGTTGCCCAGTGACCACCTGACACAAAAGCTGAGCCAATCAGAGACAGAAAACATAGAATTTGGTTGATCTATAAATTTAATTAAAGATAATAAATAAAAGAGGTCCATCTCAGTGCAGTTTGATTATTTAGGTGCATTAAAGATAGGCCTACATTCACTTTATATATACTAAAGACTTTGATAAAAATATAAAAATACCTTCACAGCTTCAAGCCATCATAAAAAATTCCGAAAACATTTTATCAACATATATTTTCTGGACTGAAATCCATCAATGTCTGGTTAAGAGACAGGCCCTGTGTAAAGTAAAACGTGTGAATAATTGATTAAACTCAAGTGAACTCATGTCAAGTTTATTTGCGTATGTAGCACTTAATCACAGCTCCGGTCTCTGAGGGCTTCACAGCCCCAGATTCAAACAAGGTTGACGTCAATAGAAGCAATAATCCACAACACTTGAGAAAAAAAAAGGAGGGATATTGCCCCCGCCTTTTTCTCAACTGTTGTTTTCCTCCAAATCCCAGCTGGTTGCGATAGCGCAACACAACAACAGTTACAGTATCTCGTGGCGCGTCCGTCGGTGACCCTTGGCAACGCAACAGGCCGCACAACACGCACTCAGACAGAGCCAAAGCCCGCCTGTCACACACGGTACGCATGACAACACGCCGCAGCGTTTCCATGTCTCTCTCCGCAGGGAGGAACCGCCACGCAGGCTAGCGCGGCGTAGCCCAGTGCGGCTAGTTAATTACTCTACAGCATGGGCTAGCGGTTAGCCTGGAGGGGGGTAGTGGTGGAAGTGGTGGTAGGGGGAGGCTTACTGTCAGATAGACTCCCGTGAGGGTACACAGACAGCTTTGTGATTGGTTTGAAATAGATTGCTGTGGTTTAAAGACGAGGTGAAATGACCTTCACTCTGGGTGGATGTCTTTTTGTTTTTTTTTCCTGCTGTGATGTGAAGTAATTGCACGTTAAACAGGAGACGAGGGGGCGGGACACAACGTTACAGGCGGAAGGTGATTGGAGGCGTATGGTTTTGATTGTCGTGCATTGCGCACTATCAGTGTTGAATGGCGGTCGGAATGCTCAGACGTTGGCGGTTAATGATCCCAAAAACGTAAGTTAAGAAATTACAATCACATTTTTTTATGATAATCAAATACTTTCATGAAAATGCTTTGACAAGGCGTTCCCTCACTCTGATAAGAGCAGAGGAATACGGTTAAAATAACCTTCACCTCTGTGTCGTCGGTGAGTGGTCCTTTGTAATGGCAGAAAGGGTCTGGCAGGTGCTCTTTAAAAAGAGGCTGATGAGGATGCCTTCAAAGAATGCGTTAATGAGTCTACGGTGTCTCGGTGATATATTAACAGCAGTGTTTCTTCCACTCCGACCCATCCCTGCCTCCCACTGTCGAGGGACGACCACAACAACAACTACAGCAGCAGCGAGCCAGACAGCCAGCCCATAATGACATTGGCAGGGATGAAAATGAGCGGCTGACTGACTACTTAAGCGGTAATCCGTTTCAGTATGAGCCCACTGATCGATATGGGGGGGCCAACGATGATGTACGACCTGTTTCCTTCCAACCTCAGGCCTCTGTCACTTTTACACACAGGGAGACGCTGTAGCACCACTCGCGCGCACACGCACACGCACACACACACGCACACACAGTCCATGTATGACAGACAAACTTATTTGACCTTTTGACTGAATCACAATGTCATACCCTTTGACCCTTTGACCTCTGCATCATTTATCTCCAGTGTCCTCTGGAGGATTCTGTAAACTCTTGTGTATGTTTATGTCTCTACATTTCACAAGTTTATTAGTAACCATAGCTATGAGGTCCTCTGAGACTGTAATCGTGATCAATATACAGATTCAAGGAATTTCTAATTATTAGACTTGTATGGACTGTATTTTTGTGTTTATATTTTGAATAGTATTTTATTGAGGGCCTTCATTTAAGATAAGAGGTTTATGTTCATCCTGCTGGTAATTCATGTTGTAACATTGAAGGGCAACTCATAATATTATTAACACTAATAAAAGGTTATTTACACAGCTCTCCTGAAAAACAGATGTTACAGAGTACTTCCCTACTGCGTAATAGATTTAATAAACAAAGCTGTTTGGCGCAAACTAAACTAAATAAAAAATTGAATACAACCGTCTGCATACAGTAAAAAAACAAAAACAAATAAAAACTAATAAATCAAACCCGTTAAAATATATATAGACAATGAAACCCTCAGGAACAACAAGAGCCCACAAATATTTTATTTTCTTTGTACATCGACATCGAATCAAGAAGTGTACCGTCAGATGATTACAAAAACATCGTGACCCGGTCCACCTCTTCTTTGTCTGCTGTTTGAGCTATGTACCGTGACATGCATTAGCTCTAAAAGCCCATAATGGATTCTGCTCTTCTGCTCTCTACCTCGACCGATTTCCCCCCACTCTGGAGTCTGACCGCGCACACCGGCCAGTGCTCTCAGCCGAAGCGGATGAACAGGTGAGCCAGATAAAGCCGCAGCTTCGGGAGTCCATCTCCGACCCCACCTCCAATATCTCAGACGTCTTAACGTCCGCGCAACGGCTTGCGCTGCCGAAATAATGAAACGATCATATCTAAGCCCCCCTCGTACGTTCGCTGGGAGACGCTCTGCCTGGCCGTAACACCGGCTTAGGCTAATCAAGATCAACATCGAGGGATCGATCCATTTCACACACGTCAATTACTCAGCCCCAGTTATTAATTAAGCTCAATAATGACTTTAATTCGGTGATTTCTTCTTGAGTATGCAAGTCATTTCCGGAAACAACTTGTGAGCGATACGAAGATAGAGTGAAGGCCTAATGAAATAATAGTGAGTGCTGCTATATTAAGTCATTCACACAGTACTTTACCGGGAAGAGGAACGTCAAATGAGGGTATAATTCATCAGTACTTCTTTCTTGCATTCAGATGCATACATTAATGCTGCATTTTGTGGTACATCCCTATGGGTATAGAAACACCTGTTAGGCCTACTGCTACTTTACTATGAGACATCTAACCAATTCTAAATGACTACTTTGCATTAAGCCATCTGAGTAATTTACCCTAAATTACTATATAATTAAAGGCTTTGAATAGCTAAATGCCGTGTAAATGATAACGACCAAACTGCACTTATTTAAAAAACTCAGAAATTGCTGAATGATTAGCTAAAGTTTTTTGGCGGTGGGCATTTATTGAGCTGGAATCACCAGTTCGTTGTTAATTACACTCACAGAGTGTGTTTGATGACCGGGCATAAAGACATGACACGTCTCCGCAGGGGCTTTTTAAGGTGTCTTGAGGTGTCGGCGAACTTCAAGTAACTCCACTTGACGCCACGGGGTAAGCAAGTGTGTAGGGTTCCCGGTGTGACCTCAGCTGATCGCTTGAGGGGAGAAGATATGTTGATGCAAATGTGTTCAGACAGACTGCTTCTTATTTTTAGATAGGTTTCCGTGGGATCATGTATTTTATCCACATTTCGTCGATTATTATTGCATGTAGCCCACTTTGTTCAGCTCCTATGTTTGTTTGGTTCCACATGGTTCATTTGACATGTATTTGTATGTCTTGTGTATGTTAAGCACTTCATCACTCACATTTTAAAAAGGTGCTGTACGGATTTGTTACTAGGCTATTTATTTATTTATTACAAACTCCAACTGTTATTTCCAGAAACTTTTCTGCTGAACATCTGGCCATCGCCTTTTGTCAGAATATAATTTCCCACTCTGACACATTAGCATCTTGCGCTATTAGCATGATGCTGAATAGTTTCGAGGTAATCAATGTTTCGAGTGTTTACATCTGCTGTGAGCCATCGGTACAGACATCCTTCTCTTCCTCTTTGGTTTGTTTACCAGCTCAGGTCAACAGAAAAGCCGGATGTTCATCAACGCAAACTTCACCTCGCCTTCCCAATAATGGATCAGTTGACAGTACAAAACAAAATGCATAATGTCCTTTCGGCGTTGGATGTACCGTTCAGAACACAGAATTTCTTCAAGCAAGCTTAGATGATATTTTATGTTCTTTTCAGTTTTTTTCCACACACACACACACACACACACACACACACACACACACACACACACACACACACACACACACACACACACACACACACACACACACACACACAACTTACCTTCTGGAACTGTATATCAGTCATCATTGATGACTGATATGCAGTTCCAGAAAGTTCTCAATTTAATATATAACGTTGATCACAGGGCTTTTTAGGAGAGCCGGCTGGGCTACGATCACTGTGGAGATAATACATTTAGACAGCCTGAAAAAACAGTGGGCATATTGAGTCTCTTACGGGATAGATGTTGAAATGCAGAGCGATATCGCAGCGCTGATGGACGTGTAGCCTACCGACGCTACCGTACGACCTCCCCAGGGAGATGAGACCTCCTGATAATTGAGATGAAGGTCGTTCTGATATTTGAAATGAGCAAAGATTTTCTTTTCGGTTTCAAAGAAACATTCAGCAGCTTAAGCTTATTTTTTTCCCAAACTTTATTTACGCAAACGTTGCGGATTGTGGGCCGTATTGATTATGAAACCATTTCCATTCCTCTGCGTTTTTGGCAAGGGTAGTCATATCTGCTTTTATAGCCATTGCACGTAAAAAATTCTAGTAAACAACAACCAGCGATTATAATGAAATGGATACTACAACGCTGTTGCATCAGTCACAGAGAACAGAGGAAGCCCAGTGTACACAGTACACAAGCCCACACATCCTGTAATATGCTGCAGGCACACAGCAGCTCAGCCCGTTTGTTCCGCTGCCGGCGACCTGGACGACATGCATATAGCTCATATTACTTTGTTTTCCCAAGTCCCTTTTCATAACCCTTCCTATATAAGTCACTGGCATCATCTACCGTCGGCCTGCCATTCACAATAATGGAGTGCAATCCGCCGGCATCCAGGAACTTCTCCTCTTTTTCAATCAAGTGCACAAGCAGAACTCTTGTTGATATATTCATAGTGTCATTCCCTTTAAATTGCTGTTGTCACCCCCTCTCTGGGAGGATTTGCATTTGAGCCTGCACTATGCTTCAGAGTCCAGACAATGGTGGATGAAATACATCAAGCTAGCCCGCTGGGCCCGCCATTAAGCTAACTGCCGTTGAAAATAACTCTTCTTAGCTCCACCACAACTGGTGGTAGCTCTTTTTAATTTACATGCAAGCCAGGGGGTTCAGTTGTTTAACTGTTTGATGGCAGCATTAACATATTTTCTATCTTCCCTTTGTCATATTTGAAGACTGGGGCTCTGTTTTTTTTTTTTTTTTTTTCGACTGATGTTTTTAAGTCGGCTCCTTTGAAAGATGAGGGGGGGGTCTATTCTGGGGAAGGAGAGCTGGTTGGGTTTTGAAGATGTATGTTACAGTGGGGTATCCGCAGGGGTCAGAGGGGGTGGGGTCATTAGACACACTTTAATACAGGCACCAATTTGTTGCCACGCAGCAAATCAACACGCGAGCACCTTAACATGCCAAGTGCCTAGCATGCTAAGTAACCGGGCATGGGAATACCATGACATGTGCCTAGCATGCTTAATACCCTGACATGGTTAGGTAGTGCAAAGCCTTACATATCTAGCTTTCATGTATCTGGAGGGAAGTAAAAGGAAGCCTACACAAACACGTTCCATAGGTGGAACATACCAGAAACATGTCATCTGAACCCTCTTTACTGTAGGTCCTTACTAAGCAGTGACACACACACACACACACACACACACACACACACACACACACACACACACACACACACACACACACACACACACACACACACACACACACACACACACACACACACACACACACACAGGGACCTGGTAAATGTTTTGTGATTACAAGAGATTAATTCAAGCGGTACTGGGGCCCAACATGACACCATAAGAGGTCCTGCAGGACGAGCCATCCATACGACATGATTGTACTTCAGAGAAAAAGCAGGATCAGAGTTCCTTAACGGCCCCTAATGCCTGCTGTCACAGCTCTTCACTGGGCAGTAGAGGAGACGTTGTCCTCTGGGGTCGTACCTTCAATAACAGTCCGAACATACGCAGCGTCATCTCACAAACACAAACCGTACACACACACATACCGTGCACACTGTACACACACACATGCCGTACACATCGTACGCACACACATACCGTACACACCGTTTGCACACCCTGAAGGACGGAAACACTTTTGTTTCAGCGGGAGTCGCTTCATCTTAGAGTTATGGCGCAGAATGACTCACTTATCTGTGACACTCCTCTGTGGAACTTGTTGTGTACGTTCAATAATAGACCCAAACCTGTGTCCATGAATCCAGTCTTTTGTGTTTCTCTGTTGATGATGTCCTCTGATGAAACTCTGTGTTCGCTAACCCTGAACGAGTTGAATGTCAAGGACCCATTTAAAATGAGACAAGGTACAACGGATGTACAATTAGAAAAACCGACAACGATGCTTTCTTGCTGCGGTATGAAACATGCAGTGCTGCTTATTTCATCTCCTCTTTCAAAGAGAGTGCGGGCAGGGAGACCTCGTTCACCACCACCAGTCCTCAGCCTAACCCAACAATATCTCCAGCCAGTATCGTTGGGTTTAAATTCCACAAGCAAGCAATCTATCTAATGCGGTCGGCTGATCCATCGTCATCCATCAGCCGCAGACTCTGTTTATAACTAGTTGTCACCATATCGCATGCCTTTCAGTTTTGTAAAACCACTGAATGAAAATGGTGCAGGAGGCTTCGAACTCCAGATATTGATAGCTACTGTACGGAATTCGTTGTGTTTTTGATAAAGTTCCCGGTCTTTCCTTTTCAAGCAAACCTTGAATCACAGATTCTCTTCACCGAAAAAAAAAGAAAAAAGCCTGAGCCCTAATATTTCATACGCTGTGCAGCTTCAACCTTAAAACAAATTGGGGTGATGGTTCCTAAAGGAGCAGTATTGCACTTTTGTCGTTTTCAGATTCCTCTACCTGCAATTCTGTAGAGGCTTTGTGTGTGCCAGAGCTTTGGCGCTGCTCCTAGGCCAGGGGCTGTACAGTAATCAATGTTGATGAATGAGAGGGAAGACTCTCTTTATTCCAGCCCGGGCTGAATAGAAAGTTTCCATTATCTCTCACAATGTATTCACTCTATCAAAGTGACAGGGTTAAGGCAAGCCACACTCCATTGCCCTGACTGTGACCAGCCTCCCCTTCATCTGTCTGCTTGGGATGGAGAAATAAAAAAAGAAGAGAGAGAGAAGGAAATCCAAGGATAGTTTGGTAAAATAATGCTATACAATAAGGCAGGATCTATAAGACTTATGAACGGTGAAGAAGACGAGAATAGCAAATAAATGCTGCATCTTATACATTATGTGGTGGAAAGCATATTTGATATGATTGTGATGGCAAATGCCTGCCCTTTTCCCCACCCATTAATTTCCAATACATGCACATAATGTGACTTTTCAAAGTTATTAACTGCTGAAAGCACTTAACCTTGGATTATCAATTCAGCGCCAGGAGCCTAGCGAATTCCCTGTGGTGTTTCAAAAGCAAAATATGCATTTTCGAAAAACAAATGGACGGGTTTATTGTGTTGAAACAGGTTGTGACAGGTACATTGTGTTGTGTCGCGGTAAGAGTTGCGAGCGTCGTGGCATGTTGTGATAGATGTGTTATGTCATGACAGGTGTGAGTACAGCCGAAATTGATTCTCATCTCTGGTCCTGTCTGTTTGGACATGAGAACCTGTCCGTTTGGACTTTGTGTTTGCGTGGCTTCTGTCCAGATGCCTGCTTCCCTCTGCCCTTGAAAGACAGCTTGGCACACAGACTTGGCTCTCGGGGGAGCGGAGGTGGGAATGTGAGTGAATGTGTTTGACCTCCGCATCGCATTCAGTGTCTCCTGGTGTTGCTTTGGTAATATTTTGGGATAGACTCCAGTCTCTCCCTGACACTGAGCACAATGACCAGTTAAGGGTTACGGACGGATGGATGGACCAATCGACAGATCAATGGATGTATAGACCGATGGATGGATGGAACGATGGAACAATTGTTAAAACATAATTTAAGACATATCCGGTCTGTCAATAGGACTAGATAAGCCATATATGAACACCAATGGATACATTAGCATTCAGAGGAGCAAATACCATCTATGATATCAACTGATTGTGCATGCTTCACATATTTCTGTATTCACATTGTGCATGTTAAATGATCTACCTACCTACCTACCTAGTTCTACCTTCCTACCTAGCTATCTATCCAGTTAACTACCTACTTACTAACCTGACTACCCACAATACTCACCTACTTAACTTAAAACCTACCTAACTACCCGACTGCCTAACCATCCAAACACCAACCCCCTTACCTACCAACCCACCTACCTACCGACATATCCACCTACCTATCTGACTAACTTCCTAGTTTCCTACCTACATGATTGCCAACCAACTTACCTACCCACCTAACTTGCTTACCACCCACCTACCTACCCCTACCATCTTTAACACCCCCCTATCTACTGATGAGTGTCCCGATTAACCTACCTACCTACCAACGTACCTACCCGAGTAGCAATGTGTTTAAGGATGTTGTTCCATGGTTGTGCTGCACTGGTGTTTTTAAAGACTGCACTCATTGCCTTGCTTGGCTGTTCATCTATAACAGGAACTTTTACAGTGCAGGAACTAATGCTGTCAAATACTCAGCGACCTCTTCTGCTCTAACTGCACAGCACACTGCCAGTCTACATCTTTCATTTTTTATGATCGCTGTAGACAGACTCAGCATTTAACATTTACCAACGTTTCTGTAACTGTCGCTATAGCACACAGGCTATGTCGCTTTTGTGTTAGCCAATGAGCTTTCAGCCACAATAGAAGACAGTCATTAAGAAGGAAGATAAAATAACAAGAGATGTTACTTTATTAATCACAGACAAAAAAGCAGGTGTCACTGCAGAGGAGCAGAGAGAAGAGTATAGATTAAAGAATGCAAAAAAATCTGAAAGTCCATTTAAAGTATGTCTGTGCACACAATATGAGCAATGTAAATGTTGACGCAATAAATAAATGCATTACAGCGAGTAACACTTTAAGGTAGACATGATTGAGCAATATAATTAGTCAGGGAGTCCCTACAGGTAGCCTTACAGGTACGGCGGCGGGAATTTGAACCCACAACCTCTCGACTAGAAGCCAATAACCCCTATGCACTTTACTATCCCACCTCTAAAAAAAAGCATTACAATCAGAAAGTATATCATCCATTTCTTTCAAAAGAAAGAAAGATTGACTTTATTCAGATCCATTTCAGTCTAGGGGGGAGGTTGTTTTTTTCACCTTATTGGTGGATTTCTCTCATTCGCCAGGCATCTCTCATCCTCTCAGTCACATGCACTTTGTTCTCGCGCTTCATTTCATTGACACTTATCTGGGTAATACCCTGGCTGTAATGCAGGCTGCCTTAATGTTATTAGGCATGGAAGCCCGGATCCACCAAATCTCATGGATATTAGAAATGTTTCAGACAAAATTAGGTCAAGAAGTGAAGAATCAAGAGCCGAGAGGTTTTTTTAAAAGTTGATAAATGTGATTTGCGCTTACTGCCTGACTGTCTTCCGCACTTCCTTTCCCCCCTCGTCTTATCAGGGGTAATGAGTTACCGCTTCAGGCTTCTCCGGTCATCAGCTCTGGGCGTGGAACTAGCAAACCAGCTAAGTACCACCGTTCCCAAGGGCCTGCAATGGTTTAGAATCTGAAGTCCACCAGTTTGGTGATAGAGAAGGGTTTGCTAAGGAATATAAAGAGGTCATTTTCTTCTATTTAGTACAATTTGGTCATTTTAGCAGACCCTTTTATCCAAAGGGATTTAGATTACATTTGTGGAAATGTCATTGAATAGCGTATAGGCTACCGACGTTGGGGATCCGACCTTCTGAGAGTAAAAAATAGGTATGTGCTAGACTAGCCATTTAGACTATCCAAAACCTGTGTTCCAGTTTGAATACTTTATACAGTTCAATCACAGGATATAGAATCAGACAATTCATTTTTTTACTTTCAACTTTTCTCCAAAAGATTGTGGTGACATGAAGGGTATGTTAAAGTAAACCCTCTAAAAGGGACATTGTGTTGCTCGCAGGATAATTCAAGTGGATCTCTCCTATTGAGATTAATGGCGATGGTCAGTTTAGGAAATGTGTGTGTGTGTGTGTGTGTGTGTGTGTGTGTGTGTGTGTGTGTGTGTGTGTGTGTGTGTGTGTGTGTGTGTGTGTGTGTGTGTGTGTGTGTGTGTGTGTGTGTGTGTGTGGGGGGGGGGGGGGGGGGGGGCTGGATTTATCTTTGTAATATGCAGTTGTTTATTAAAAGTACATCTGTCTGCGGTTAATCTAAAGCATGTTCATGATATGTGAGGTGGGGGGAGTGGTAGAGCGGCAAGAGGACTATTTAACTCCAAACTGTTCTGAGGTCGATTCCCAATGTCAGCAGTCGGCCCATCCCTGTACAACCGTGATCTGAGGAAGCCTACATGCTGCTCCTTAATGACATACATCTTCAATTCCCCACATGTCGCTTTGGATAAAAGGGTCTGCTAAATGACTAAGAGGTAAATGATGAGAACACACAAACGACTGAACGACCATATCTAGGTTATTACCCGTGCACACCCAGCCTCAGCCAGACAACACACAGATCTTTGTTCCAGCAAATTTTTCCAGGAAACGAGACACTTACAAATTTTCAGCATAATCACCTCTCAGCAGAAAGCAAAAACAAACACAGGGGATAATGAATCGGGCTGAACACAAAACCCAAAATAATTAGCCAATTAAAGGTGTGCGGCAACAAAGACGAGGCCGTCTACACACACACACTCCCAAGGTCAAACACATTTAAATGCAAATTCCCATAACTGATTGCTGAGAAGGATTTGTGCTTTAACGACCACGTGCAATAAAACCATCTGCCTTCTCCTCCAGCATTGTTATAGGTTACAAGAATGTGCTTCAAATGGATTACACAGGAAAACTACATTGAGCCTTTTCACAATTACTCTTCATCTCGGGGATAATAAAAGCCAGAGAAATGACAGTGGATGCCGGCTGCGCAGGGTTAAGATAAAATGTATTTAAAATAAAAAGGCTGCAATAACTGATTACATTTCAAACATTTGTTTAGCGTTGATATGCGTCTTTGACATAACACCATTTATGAAAAATGAGTTAATTTCGAGCCAATAGCTGGCAGCCCAAGATAGTACCGAGGATAATGGAGAGAATAAACTGTTGAAAGGATGATTTAAATAGTGGATGGAAAAATAAAAACAACTATTTACAAACACAGAAAGTAGTGGTTCTACAACAGATTCATCACATCTTGGACAGAGAATAGTGACATTAACAGCACAGGTCTTTCGGCGAAAATAAAAGCAATCCTTTATTTCAGCTTTATGGACAGGATAGGAAGAAAATGAGAGTGAAAGTGAGCATGTGTATACTAAGAAACGACGTGTAGCATAGCACCTTAGGTCAGAATCAAACCCAGGACGTAGTACTGCCTATGTGCTTAACACATTAGCGGGTTCAGCCATAAAAACTGATCTACACTGCCACTAAAATACCATATCCCGATACCTGGATAATGTGAAGCTTGTTTCTATTCTCACATTCTATCTTGTATTCCATCTATTTAATAATTTTTGAATATTTTTATAAATTATAGATAGAACATATATAATTTCTCATTTTATTTAATTCATGATCTCTTTTTCGCACTATCTTTGGCTTTTTCGACCTGGGAATTGACTGTGCTGCTTCCCTACCATTTGGTAGTGTTATCTATCTATAACTAGTGCTTTCATATCTACATGAGAAATAGGCAGCTGAGTGTCTTCAAAGCACTTACTTTAACTCTGGTTTTTAAAAGGTGCTATTTGAAATTGTTTGATGACAACGATGTCGACGATGATTCAAGGATATCTAATTTTAAACAACAAAATAGTAATCTGCAAGATCGCTTCATGCAACCATATCATCCGAGACAGTTTAGACCTTATCACAACATCAACCCTTCCCTAATCAATAGCCCTTATGGAATCAATACAGCACCGTGCCTGGCTGGCGGTGGCTGTACCATCTATGTGTTAAGTGTGATCTACCAACGCTACACTGACACAAAGGTTCCCCATGACAACCCATTTAAAAATATGCACTCTAGGGACATCACACATGTGTGCCCACCCAGATGTAGGATGGGTGGATCAGCCGGCCAGTCGGTACAGTCCACTGCGTGGGTTGGAAGGTCAATCTATCAAATCGTATCTATCTAAGTGGACACGCCAACCCGCGATGTCATTATGAGGCAAACGCACAAATTGTTTGCATTGGCTAAACAACATCACACCTGGTGCAGGAACCCGGGTGCGTGTGACACAGCGACTTGATGGAAGCAAACACCAAAGCGTCCGTGGATGACAGCATCCACCCAATCCATAAACGCCCTTAGAGCTCTGTGTACAAACTGTAACAAATCCCCAAATACTTTCTTTCTACGTGCCCTGGCGACAGCCAATGCCTCCGCGGCGGGAGCGTCTGTTCCCTGACGGCCGTACAGCGTGGACAAAATCTGTCAAAACTTCTGCCAATTTTGCTTTTTGTGGGATGAGCAGAAGCCGCCGTCGGGATGGTAAGTGACGGCACTTTGCCAGGTTGCACATCAAGGAATTGCTGGAGCGAAACCTTTCCGTTTCTCCCCAGCTCCCGCTGCCTCTCCGCGGAGATGAAATAGAATTCCCCAAACATGTTTTTCTCCTTTTATTGTTTCCCTCTGTGGAAATCCCCGGGGGGCATATATGAGGATGTGAGTTATTAATGGTATGGGGTTTCAGGTTTACCTGGAAAAACACTGGGTTTCAGAAAGGTGTGTTTGAGGACATGGGATGTCTATGTGAGGACATGTGGGGTGTATGAGGACATATGGGCGGTATGAGGACATATGGGGCGGTATGAGGACTTATGGGGTCTATGTGAGGACATATGGGGCGGTATGAGGACTTAAGGGGTGCATGTGAGGACATATGAGGACTTAAGGGCTTATTATGGTCCCACGTCACGCAACGCAAGGACCACGCAGACGCTTCGACGCAGTCGTGAACCTGTTTTGTTTCTGCGTCAGGTTTCATTGCGCGGACCAATCACAGCTCTTGCTGCTGTGCCGCCTCGACGGAAGGATACAATTTTGGGAGGTGCACGTAAGGCCCTTGCAGTGGACGCAAGGAGGGACCATAATCAGCCCTTAAGGGCTGTATGTGAGGACATATGTGGTGTATGGTGACTTAAGGGGTGTATATGAGGACATATGGAGTGTGTGAGGACTTAAGTGGTGTGTTAGGACTTAAGGGGTGTATATGAGGACATATGGGATGTATGAGGACTTAAGGGGAGTGTTAGGACTTAAGGGGTGTATATGAGGACACGTGGGATGCATTCGGACTTAAGGGGAGTGTTAGGACTTAAGGGGTGTATATGAGGACATATGGGATGGATGAGGACTTAAGTGGTGTGTTAGGACTTAAGGGGTGTATATGAGGACATATGGGATGGATGAGGACTTAAGTGGTGTGTTAGGACTTAAGGGGTGTATGTGAGGACATTAGGGTTGGATGTGAGGACAGATGGGGTTTGTATGAGGGCATGGGTGGTGCTGTGTGTGGGGACATGGGGCGTGACCTTTAAGAAGGGAAATAATTGTATTCCAAGTGATGAAACGGGAGACAATGGGGATGACTACTGTGAAAAAAGAGCTGTTGGGCTTTTAAGCGATGGAGCTTTGTGTGTTTGACCCGAGGATGAAGTCTATCTAGGACACCGATCTGGGTGAGACCAGGTGTTAAAGGAAAGCTACAGCCAAGTTTCACACGGTCTCTTATTCTCTCTCCAATGCCCCCAGTTTGTTTTAAAAGATCCCTGCTTTGCCACCAGGGGAATGTTGATAAGCTATTGCTTACCATTTCATAATGGACCCCATAGTGACATCACAAGTGGGATTGTACAACATTTTGTGTGATGGATTAATGGATCAACCTGCCAGTGGATTATATCAACTGGTGTGGGTGGACACTCCAACTTGTCGTGATGTCGCTTTGGTTAGTATTTTTAAATCAAACCGTAATTTAACCTCCGCCTGTATAGTCAAACCCATAGAAAATTCTTTCTATCATACACTATTTCTTAGACTTAATTTGATCATTAATTAGATGAGTTATCAATAAGTAATAAGGAAACAATTTTTTTATCTTTAGTTACGCAAAAGTGATGGGAGGGCTGATCAAAATGGCACCTGGCGGTAGAATAGGATCACATTTAGGACACACAAGCTGCAGCTCCATGACAGGTTATTAGCTGCTAACGGCTCTCAAACGCGACAGCGTTTCAGCTATTCTGGCAGCTCTGCTGATGAATGTTTGTCACCTGATTCCTTTTTTAATTCATCCTTGGCTACAGATCGTCGCTGGTTTTCATCTTTGTAAATGCTAATGGTTATTTGCCTGTGCTTTCCTGCGCAAAAACCACGACACACTTTCTCACTTTTTTCCTCCAAATATTCATCTTGCTTTTATAGAGCCTCTAATTTGCATTCCACTTTGAAGCATCTCTTAATTTGGCAAAGAGGATCTGATCACCACTCCCTGACTTTTTCATTAAACCTTTATATAGTTTAGCTCTCTTTTTTTTTTACTTAATTACCCACTCATCTTATCCAGCACACAAATTGGAATCAAACGTGTATATGAGAGACTTTGTAAGAAGAAAAAAGAAGAAACAAGACTTTCAAAAACTTTGAAAACGGTTCAAAGTTAATAAAAGTCATTCGCCCTGATCAACGTCAGTGCACGTCTTCCCCCCGCTCTTACGCACTGACCTAAGCTCCGGGGCAGTTTACTTTGTCTGCTCACATGTCTCCGGAGCGGACTGAACAAGCGTACGGTGACATGCATTATTGATTGTTCCACGGGGGCCCTCCATTTGCATTGCTCACACCGGCTGGAACCTCACTGCGTCGCCGAACCCTGTCTTTCTCCAAAGTCAATATTTTTGTGCTTGTTGTTGAAATAATAAAATCTGGGTACTTGAACACCGTTTCCCCCCCCTCTGTTGGAAGCCACTTCATATCGAACCTCTTGCGACTCCCAATGCACAACCCCCATTAGTATTCATGAACCTCAGCGAAAAGTTTCCAAAAATGGTGTAAAACTAAGTGAAAGCCTAGAGCTAAGAACCGTCTGCCCCATAATGTTAAATATGTCAAGAAAGACGCATGCACAATGCTATAACCTGCATTAACATATCCGTACACATTCCACTGATGCCTTGCAGTCATAAACCACAGACACGTACCTGGAAATAAAATATTTTCTCTCTCACTACTGCAGTCAAAGTCTGTATGGGGATTTATAATGGAACTGGACACCTTTCTTGACAGTCTGTTAGCTTCTATATTCACAGTGGCATGAAGTTCTGCACACAAGGAGAGTATAGGACACGGGTCTGTGGTTCTGTTACACTGAACATATCATGGGCTCCGATTGCTGGGACATAAGACAGATGTTTCCAAACAAGGAAAACAAGAGTTATTTTCTTCTTCTTTGTTTCATAGATTCAGAAGATACCAAACCTGTCATTAGTAAACATAAATATCATTGATATCAAACATTTATTTTATCCTTCAAGATGAGGAGTATATAGTTTGGATGGTTGGAAGGGGCGATCTGTGGGAGAATGGAATAATGAATGAATGGATGAGTAGATGGATGAAAGAATAATGATGGACGGATGAATCATAAATCGAATTGGAGAATGGAAAAACGGATAGATAGGTAGATGGATTGCGCATACATTTTTTCTTTACCCTGTTTCTTAATGTTACTGTAAACAAGATAAAATTGAAAAAATGTAAGAAAAAAATGTAATTCAGCGAATGAGCACCACACAGGCTGGTGTGTGAGTGACAGCACAAGGCCAGATTAGCCAATCCAGACTGAAAGGGTCATCAGAGAAGGGCTGGTAGGACCAGCGTTGCAGCTGACATTCTGCCATGTAACAAACATCCGGCTGCGGGTGCTGAACCCCAGTGCTACGTGATTGGTCAAATCAATTTGGGCGGCAAATTGTGTCCAATCAGAATTAGACAACGGTGCCACTACAGATGTTGGGGATTTAATGCGACGCTGTATAACTTGTCACTGCAGCATGTGTACTCCATTAATATCACTTTGTTAAACTCAACCCTAAACACAGTGTTCAATTATTATTTATATTTGATAGAAATTATATAAAAGACAATATATTACTTTTTCTCTTCTTTATGGTACGACAAAAGAAAAAAGGTCTTAGTTAGGAAATACTTTGTTATATAAACAGGATATAAAATTAGGATTTTGCTTAAATCCTGTAGCCTCTAACAAGAGACCTCTCTTAATACTTAGAAGTGGGTTGTGTTATCTGCGCTTAGATACACTCTTCCAACTAGCAACAGTATTTTCCATCACTTATTACTGCAGTGCTGTAAGCCTAGCAGCTCCACCAGGGGCCTATACAATTCAACCGCCCCACCCCACCCCCACAGTTTAGCTCATGAATCATTAATCCACCTGGGAAATATTCTACCAATCGCTCCTTACTCCCAAACGTCCACTTCAATTATTCGCAAACGGCTCGAGCCAATGTTGTGATTACGCCTTTATACAAACCAAACAAAACCCAAACACCCCACAGCTAAAAAAATAAAAAGTTGATTTGTTTAAATAATCCAAACCTCTATAATAGACTCAATGTGATTAGAGCAAAGAAAAGGTACCTAACCCTTCCTCATAATGGCCCATTATTAGATTGGAAATCTGTAAATTGACATCCGGCGCTCGACTGTCATTCATTACTTGTAGAACACAAAACAAAAGCACTTGACTGCATCAGCTGAAATTATTAATAGTTGTTTTTTAATGACTCAGTTTGTTTTAATGGAAGCGCCTCTACACTTAAACAGGTTATAGAGATGACGCTTGTAGAATGACTCACAAGCGATTTTTAAAGAGACCCGTACACTTCAATCCGCACACATCAAGTCACTTCATTTTTCTTTTCTTTTTTTTTTTTCTAATGGGAACTTACGCATATGATCATTATAATATGGATATTATAGTAGCCATATTTCAGCAGTACTGGCCGAATTGCCTGTGTGAGTTTGGAAGAGTGGCATTTTGATTGATGTTGTGCACGACTCTGCGTTATCTGAGAAATTGGACTTGTCGGGACGCTTATGACCCGTGTGGGCGCACTTTGGCCAAACCTGACGGTTATCTCATCCCAGCATTTAATGAGGTAGTCGCAGAGCCTGTAGGTGGGAAAACACACAGACACACACGCAGATACACACACACACACCCATGCATTGTAGAAAATGGAGGGTAGGAGAAAAAAAACTAATATGGCAAGCCTTGGGAATATTATTAATGTGTGAAAGAGAAAACGTATCAGAATAACCCCATTGGGAGTCTAAATCTGCTTTAGCAAGACATTTTACGCTCCAGGGGCCTTGCCACCTTTAATAACTTTAACATACTAAAAAAAAGTAAGTTATTCTGAAAGTCATCCTAGCCTTGAGACAGTGCCTAGGTGTTGAAGCCCGTGAGGTCACCAGTTCACTGAACAAGAAGGCCTGCGAGAGAAAATCTGCTCGATGACTATTTAATTACCCATAAGAAGCCACTTGGTCCAGAGCTGGTCCTGGAGTGTGTAGTGCAGCAGAGTTTGGCTAGCTGCACTGTACTGCTCCCGGGAGACCGGGTGTCTTTTGTAAATTGGTAGCGAGAGAAAGGGGGGGAGGGGGGTGAGAGGGGGTGGTTCGACAGTCGTTTCTCAAGACAAATAACACTGAAAAATAAATGGCTTTTGTGTCGGCTTTGGACTCACCGGCTCAGCGCTAGCTATGCTAATAGGTACTTAGAAGCGGACAAGGAGTTTAGGCGTCAGCATCTCCTTACTGTGTACCGCCCAGGTACATGCTCGCTAGTGCCAGAGCGGGGAACCTAAAAACTTGGTCTGCTGAAATAGAAAACGTCGGCATACATGCGGACGACGTCGCTCCCTTCAACAGTATGCAAGGGATCCATACCACCAGATTTGTGTTTGGTTGTTAGTGAACCTTGTGTTGCGTGCCTCATGTTATATTGTTACGTACAGCATATTGTGTAGCATCTGCTGTAGGTAATGCCCTGTACGTACAAATACGGTTTGATTGACGGCAATTAATATAAATCCTGATGCATCGAGACAATGTGCAGTTTACCACAGGTTCATCTGTGCATTTCCACAACTTCGGCTCATCGCTCATTTCTCGAGAGATATACAGACCCTAATTGGCTCGGTGACGAGTTTAGACGTTCACAACACTCACACATAAAACACACCGTTTAGCATAAGACCACCGTAACAGCACACCCACACACACATGTGTATCTACCCAGGTCCATCTTCTAACACTCAGGAGAGTTCTGCCGAGCGACCTTCGAGAAAGTGTTAGAGGATTGGACTGCATGATTGGACACTGACATCAGTGTTGGATAAATGTCATGTTTTCCTCTCCGCGTCCAGTATTGGCTGAGTGGACATTAGGAAAATGCCACAAAGTCTTTCTCTGGTGGCTGCTGAGAGCGCCGCAGTTTTGAAAGTACTGGAAAATGTTGTCCATTAGCACCCCCCATTTTAGCTGTGGTGACGGTTCACAAAAGCGCCTCAACTACCACACAACCATAAAAAATATTTCTTCAATAATGGTACTTTAGACCAGTGTGTGTGTGTGTGTGTGTGTGTGTGTGTGTGTGTGTGTGTGTGTGTGTGTGTGTGTGTGTGTGTGTGTGTGTGTGTGTGTCTATGTCTGTGTGTATGTCTGTGTACCATACTTCCAAAGGCGTTCAATATTAAGCTGGTCATTACGTTTCTCAATAATCTGTCCAAAATGTAAAATATGAACCTAATTATCTTTCATAAATCTTTCATAATTATCTTTCATAATGTTGTCCGTTGCCTTCTTCACCCTGGAGACAAACAACTCTGTCCATCCATTCCCAGAGGTCAACTCACTGGCCAATGACTTGAGTAGATCAGGGGCATCCATTACCACCATAGCTTACGTCCACTTATCTAAGAATGCCACGTTACGTCAAGGGAGACAACGTCTTTCCTGCTATGTTTTCAGGTTGGATTAGGAGATAACCAAGGGACTACTTGAGGGGGAGTACATGTTCATATGCATGACGCATTGTCTTAACATAATGCGGACGAGATCACGGACGCAGAAAACAGAAATGCATGCACACGTAGAGACAGACGACAAATCTAAACGGCAGCCATTCCATGCACACATCCACTACAACCTTTGCAGTCATAGCGCAACCTTTTGATGCATGTGTCCATTGTAATGGCTGCGTGACCTTTGACGTATGTTGCTTTTGTGATACGTGCCATGACTATGCCCCGTGCTGTGTCTTTGACGTTTGTTGATAATGTCTTTGAAGCGGTTGACGCCGGGGGTTACGAGACAACAGGAATAATATAGCATAACGCCAAAATCCAAGAGTTCGAAGTAAAAAACTTGCCAGCGGTAAGCTGCGGTGTGAACTAACTGCTTTGAAAATCAAAGTCCTGTGCCTAAAGGTCCCAGCCCGGAGGGAAATATTCATGTTTGAATTCAACGCACTTAGTGCATGTGGGGTGGGGAACAGGCGGTCCATGTAATAGTACTGCCGCCAAGGATTGTTTATATGGTGTTATATATATATATCTCTTCTTCATTGTTCATTGTTATTGTCTTAATGTATGCACCTTAATCACCAAGTCAAATTCCTGGCTGGTGTAAAACCCTTCTTGGCAATTAAATCCTTTCTGATTCTGATCAAAATTAATTAATAGAGACTTTTTTAAAGGCTCATTTTTAGAGAAGTTTGGATCGGTCTTCAAATGCACTGTGCACCTACAACAAGGGTTCAAGTGAGTCAGTTGCGTGCCGCTATCACGTTAGCATGCAGGGTTTGTTAAGGTGGGTAGGTCAATAACCTTAAAGGTATGGCAGCTAATCGATGCAAAACACTGAATAATTTATGGGGGGACAAATAAATTCTGGTCATCAACACAAGAAGCGAGTCGGGGCAGATTGGTTATCTGTGTGGGGGAGTTGTGAGGAAACTTTGATAGGCTGCAGGGGGAGGCAGGGTCATGAATTTCCCTTTGCAGTATTAGTATGAGTGGGATGCAACAAGGCTGCAGGAACCACCACCGGCAAACTTCAGTCACACATTGAAGCATCAAAAAATGTAAATCTTTTATGA
Organism: Gadus morhua; assembly: GCF_902167405.1. Taxonomy (NCBI): domain Eukaryota; kingdom Metazoa; phylum Chordata; class Actinopteri; order Gadiformes; family Gadidae; genus Gadus; species Gadus morhua. The sequence continues at coordinate 5,285,755 of NC_044063.1, forward strand.
TGGACTTGTTTGTGGAGGGATTGCTCGGATTGAAAACCTGAAGTACACTTCCATAAAATCATCTCAAAATAAACTTCTCTACTCAGTTGCACTGGTGCATGTGTTGTGACAAAGTTAAAATGCGTTGCTTCTTCTGAAAGTTCGATCTGGTTGTATAAGCTGTAATGGTACTGCATTGAGTAGCTGGGCTAACAAATTATTTAATAATTAAATTGCTGAGAGCAGACAGGATCAAATCTGGTGCTTCACTTTCTTTTGCTTCATATTTGATTTCAATCAATCATGTTGTTTGAGGCGGTGATCTGTAAGTAATTGGCTATAAGCAAACAGAACCCGGCCAGTAGCAGTAAAGTAAACACGCTTAAACATTTAACGTTCTGGGCAAAAGTGTCTTAACGGCTTTAAATCAACACTGTGTATACCGCCCCCAATATCCGTCTGAAAGCTTTATCCACTTAAATTTGCTTTTCATCTGTAGTTTTTTGTTTGCCCCCAGAAGTTCTGCTGTAACAGGACTGCTTCAGCCAGGATTATTAGGTAACTAATGCATATCCTTCTCTCTGAAGCTAGCATGCAAGCCGCAGGCATCCGAATTCACAATAAAAAAAATAAAGATCCAATTGACCATGCCAAATACATTTCTAAATAATTTTCTTAAGTTCCCCTGTAGATTAACACAAAGGTCATTATAAGCGGAGAAAATCCAGGCCAGTTGTTGAACATTGCTGATAGTTATGTATTTGAATCAAGACTTGTAAAAGTGTATATTTCATCTCACTGTGGGCACATTGGAGTTTATTAATGAATGTTGTGCCTCTTTAACTCCATCCCAGAAAGCTCCAAGTTATTGGAAACTCAATCAGTTGCTTAAATCAATCAGTATCCATTTCTCACAGGTATTCATATATTTACAGTTTCTTTGCAAATAAGGCAAATAAAACACACAAAACAAATCCATATTTGAATGAATTCTATATACCTCCCCTTGACTCGAAGAACTGACTCAGCTGTGACGGATATGTGCTGCGTGGATACTCACTGCAGGCTGCAAATCCCCTATACTCCCCCCCCCCCCACACACACACACACACACACACACACACACACACACACACACACACACACAACCCCCCTCCCCACAACCCTCCCACACACACAATCCCTCCCCCCCCCCCCCAACACACACACCAGCCTCCAGGGAATATCTCCTGACTTGAGTGCGTATGGTAGGTGACGTCACGTGGTGTAATTTCAGCCAATCAGGATCTATCCTGAGATGGTGCAGAATGCAGAATCGATAGGTCCTCTATAAGAATAGATGATACATTATGCAATCTTAAACAACCCAAACCTGGGATCTATTTAATAATAGATAAAGATAATATTCTTATTTTATATAAATGTGACGAATCTTAACACCTAGAATCTAATCTAATCCAATCCTCAATCCTCTCAACCCTTATCTACCAAACATCCCAGAAGTACCAATTTAACATTGAAACCGCAAAAATGTACCCCATTGGTGTACATTAATGGCGTTCATAACATTTGGACTACAAACCAGAGCCCCCACTATGCACGTTGGGAGTGCTGCATGAGGGTATCTCTACTGTAATAGAGCAACTCAGGCAGAGCAGAGGAAGACTCTGAATCAGGGCTTGCGTTTAGCTCCAGTATTTAACCAAGTTCATTTTCTTCACAGCCCATAATACAAAGGGGTCAATTAGGGAGAGATAATCCATAACTAATTTATGTGATTGATGGTCCAATTACGCCTGTTTATGTCATGCTTGATAATTCACACTTTGATGAGCACAAGCACCTCTTCTAGTGCTGAGCTGGGAGACGTCAGAGGGTGGGCCAAGAAGCACAGCTCTCCCCCTTCGCAGTACTGCGTTTAATATATAGCCGTCCACACGTGATCGTACAACCGAGCCTGGGTTCTTTATTAGCTGTGATTTCAGAGCAGGTTGGTTCAACACTTCAGTGGGCTTGTTTGGCTCAATACAGTGTCAGGCAACTGCCTCAAGCTGCATTTAGGATGTGATGAGATGTACTTTATCACTCCCAGATGGGAAATTAGGGTGTCAAAACAGAAGGTAGCCTACAGGACGGTAATAAAAAGAAGTAAGGGTTAATTATGCAGAAGTTATTGTCCACACACAGTAAGAGTCGTAGAATTAGATGCAAGAATGACATGATCAACAGTTGAGGTAGGTCTAGTTGGACACTATTGACGGTCTACTCTACAATATTGAGAACTATACATTATTGCCTATTATAAAGAAGTGCCTCATCAACAGATGTATTACAATGCTAACAATATAAAACACAATGTTCATGTTCGATTTTATACAGGAATCAAGGCCTTTCCCTAATAGGAGAAAAATATAAATTTGGAGTTTATCTGAAACTCTTATAACAAACAAAGATAACAATATCTATAAAAAGAAAACAAGTTACACCCCAGAGTTAATCTCTTTTGTTATCCTGGGTTATTAAAACTGGGTTACAGCGCACGTCTCCGCCCTAGCATGGGAAGCGTAGGTGTCCACATGCACCTGGGCACCAGCGGGACGCTCCCCTAAAACCACCGACTGGTAGTGATGACTTCAGCGTTACTGACCTATTACTGCTGTTTACAATCAACCGGGGTCTCCAAATTAACCGAGTGCTAACCCTGCAGCTCGACTGTATAGGCTGCTCGTTTAGCTCCTTGTTTAGTATTTAGGAGACAGTGTAGTACTTTAGAAAAGGTGCCTCGGCAGCCAAAAAACAAAGTTAAACTGATGCCAGTTTAAAGTTTTAAACTGTCTGGTGTTTGTTTGGGGATTGCAGATTTCTAACATAAATAGTATGTAGTGTATATACATTCTAGGGCAGGGTTTCTCAACCTGTGGGAATTGTACCATTGGTGGTTCATGATGGCACTGCAAGGGGTATGTGGGATTTTTTCTTATTTTTCAAAATAAGAATATCGCAAATATCATTCAGTACATATTATATCACTCTAGTCATTGTTTCAAAAATAGTGTCACTCTGTTCATTAAATGATATGTTATTATGTAATATTTTCCATGTATGTGTTGCGTTAATTTGTGTTCTCTAAATAAACACACTGGGAGCATAAGCAGCATTGCTGACTGTTTCTCTCCACTCCGCTTCCCACTTGCCCTTGCCTCCTTGCAGGAATAGTTTTATATACTCTTTGCTTAGCCACCGCATGAGCATTTATCCATGTTTCACGGATGCATAGGAGGTGGTCTGCGGAAGGTCTTGGTGACAATGTATTGTTACAGTTCAAGCCAAAGGCTGGGAATCACTGTTCTAGGGCATCTAGGTGTACGGCCGGTATAAAGTTATGAATTATTTAGTCATTTATGAGACACTTTTATCCAGAGCAATTAACAGTTAATCAGATACAGTGCTGCTAGGGGTTAAGGCACCCTGCAAACGGGATGACTACAGGTAGACTGGACGTTGGGCCCTAAGCACTAGACCCCACTGGCCCCCCTTAGGCCTTATAAACCATACCTGGACGCTAAGGTAGTACATTTTTTTCAAGCTTCTACAAATATTTTAATATATATAGTCGAATATGTATAGTAGGTAGGTACATATTCTCATTTACTTATGCATGTCAGCCAGGTGTTGAATAAAAGTCTGTTATTTTATGAATGAATTTCACCTTTACAGAGGAGCAATCCGTCTTGTAGCCAGCTTCCTAAAGGTTGTCTAGTGCATGAAAAATAATGCAACGCTACAAGACACATACTTCAAAAACAAACAAACACGAGAGCTGGCGTGATCCCTTAAGCTTGTGAGGGAGATAAAAGTCATTTTCTTGATTTAATTATGATTCAGCTTGACGGGGAAGAGATTGTGGAGAAGAGAAAATGCCTTCTGCCGGTAGGAGTGAGGTGCGACCGACTGCTGGGTAATTGGCGGCAGCAAACCGATATCGCTGCTTCGTTTAAAAAGTGTTAAGCAAAACAGTTTAGCCGCCGTGTTCCACTTTAAAACCCATCGCCGCAAAATGTTTTTCGGCAAAGGTAGAAAAATGAAAAAAAATTGTTTGTAAGGAATAAAGTAAAGAGTGCTGGAGACCCAGGCTGTCACCGCAGTGATGGAGGGAGATTTACTGACCTCTGAAGCGTGCGTCTAAAACACTGTGCCACTGCGAACACACAGCAGAGATTAAACTGTCAGGCAGATGGAAATGCTTATTGTCAGTGTAATGAACTACGAGATAAGGCTGGGGAGAAAATAGAATGGACCATAAAAAATAAACACACAACGACCATATAAGGTGCTATGGGTGTTAGCCTAATTTAATAAATTGATTTGATTTGTTAGAGGCGTTTGACGGCTGAGTGGACGGTCTGACACCTCATTCTCTCGCTCCCGTGTTAAAGCCCACTAGCGTCCCAGCCAATGGGGGAACAACCGTGCTCTGCTACTCGACCATTAAGATGTGATAAGTGCCTGAAGCGATGGAGAAGGAACTGGGAGAAGGGACTGACTGCTGCTGAAGCAACGTCAATGTGTGAAGTGGTCTTTTCTTACGCAAATGGGAAAAAAGTCCTGCATGGTTTCAACGGGCCTGATTCATAAGAAAGGGACTGATAGTCCATGTTCAGCACCTGAGTAATGAATTACTCAGAGTTAATTATATTATATTCATAATTTAGTATAACTTAGGAGGAAGAGCGGATAGTCTGACTTGGGAGGGGGGGGGGGGGGGGGGGGGGGGGTTGCTGGTTTGATCCACGGCCAACATGGGCCAGGACTGCCGAGGTACAGTTGAGCAAAGAAGCTTAACATTCTCTGCCATGAATATTCCCTTTGAATCAAGGCTGGCTTCGTGAATTCAGACAGTAAGATTTCTTAAGGATTTAACATAAACCGTTGGTCATTAGGCAACATAGTTAGCATTTTTTTGTATAATCAAGTGTCTTAAGTTTAGTAATTCATGAAGATTTCAGAAATGTAGTGCAGACAGGGGCAAAGCTTGATTCCCAGAGAGACAAAGAAATATCGGTGAATTCTTATTGCGATAATTAACTGTATTTATTTAAATCAAGGATGTAGCAAACAAGTTTTCACACGGTAAGTCTTGTATGCTGTTAGCCTACTAGGATTCCTGCTTTTTCAAATTCAAAGCGTGTCATTGGCCTGTTTCCAGTCTGGTAAAGACATGACCCAGACAAAGGGGACTTTTATTGTTGAATTACGACAGGGAAACACCACAGGGACCATTTTTGAATTGTGCAAGTTCATTCCTCCGTAAATCACCCGCCTCAACTGACCAACCTCCTGCCTAAATGCTTTTCATTCATATTTCGCCGACAGGGATTTCAGGCAGCACTCCTCATCAGAGAATAGGGAAGGAAAGAAGGGAGTGTTAATAAAGTCACAAAGTTCAATATAAATACTAAATCCACCCTACTAATAATAATCATAATAGCAATGAACTGTAGTTGTGCTGTTTACCCAATGGAGGATATATCCCTCTATTTGAAATATAATCCTGTCCAATGGGGACATTGTCTCACTTCAGAGTTAAAAGCTAGAAAATGTTTTAGTACCATCCCAAGATGACTCGTTTCACATATTACCAATATATATAACTGTAAAAGACACTTCTTTTATTTTAGTTTTGGGGATTTGATCCAAAGTGACTTAGTTGAAGGTTAAGGTTATTCAGGTGCAGTTAGGGTTGGGGCATCTTGCTGAACGAAGCCTACAGGTTAGCCTGTAAGCATTGGCTATCGAACCCAGACCCTTTTGGCTGAGAGTTACCCACTATTTTGTCCCTTTAGACACACACACACACACACACACACACACACACACACACACACACACACACACACACACACACACACACACACACACACACACACACACACACACACACACACACACACACACACACACACACACCATGAGAAATGATACCCAGCATACCTTCTGCTTTTGGCAACCTTCCACTATTTAACCTTAAAGGCTTGTAGTGGAACATCCTCCAGTGCTTTTCCTGTGGCTGTGGAGTGTCAATAAAGTTTAAATTCAAATGAATCGCTCCATTAAGCCTCCCCCAGCAGCAGAGACACCATCCGTCGACTCAAATCACATGTTTACAGTTGGTAGTAAACCGCGTCTAGTAAAACCCCAAAGTAGTAACTTCTCTTATACTTGGGTGTGCTTTTACAACTGTGCCAGACTGACATTGAATTATTAAGATTTATTAACTAATTAATTCAGTAGATAAGAACGGCATTCATCGTTTCCACTCAGCCATTGTGGTTCAATACACATGGAGAAAAAAAACGTATTTAGCTTATATATTTCAACAGACTGAACAGACAGTCTGGTGTCAATGTAATGCCAGAAGCGTCTAATTTTCTACAGCTACACAATGTCATTATCAGGCATTATCGGTGCTGAATGCGTTCACCTGCAGACCACAAAAAGTATTATTATTACGCCAATAGACCCTCAGCCCGGTGAATTAAACAGCAGCCTATGAACATTGCACTAAAAGGCATTTCACATTAAATCCTAATTAGAGACTGTAGCATTTAGTCTAAAAATACAGCCCTACATAAATACCCTGACATGTCAATCTCACCTAGCACCGTCCTTTTGCAATGAATGGCCTCTCCTATCTCACAGCGACACATTTCATCTCTCTTATACGTCTAGTTGGTGATTAGACCTTGTTTAAGAACCAATGCTACCGCCGCAGCAAGACAAGAACGTGTTCACAATGACGGGGAACACGACCCGCATGCCTGGATGTAAAAATATTCCTATTCATTTTTATGCTGTCCATGTGTGACAGAGACTTGACACGTCTCAGCATTGTGGAGAGAATAAACCAGCGGAAAAAGAAAAACCAAATCTGGGGGCTTTTGATTTGGAAAACATTTCACATTTGATGAGCGATCAAAAAAAATAAAAAAGCTTATGTGCCAAGTCCGGTTAGAGTTTGAGGAATATTTGCATTTAATCTCAGATAGTCTTAGCAAATCCGACGGAAAAGACAACTTGGAGGCTATGAAACTTTTGGAATATACATTTTGGAAATACCTTTAGGAAATGAAGTAAGGAAATACATTTAGAGATATATTTAGGAACTTAAGTAAAGAAATACATTTCGGAAATATACTTAGGAAATTAAGTAAGGAAATACATTTAAGGAATACATGCTCGCCGCCTTTGATGTTGTGCATTTACAAGATGTGCATCGATGTCAATAGATAGCCATAAAGACTTCATTAATTCATATCTAATTGGCTAAGCGTATTTAATACTCGATTGTATGAATGTCTTAATTGTAGTTATTCAGTTATGCTAAGTGCAATAAATGCAATTAAATACTCATATACTATACTTATATACTTTACAAAGTTTTGTTCCCGAAACTTGGAATTACCACAATGCTTATGTTGGAGAGCAAGTGGGATAGATTAACCTATATAAGTGAATATAATTTAGGGTATAATATGGAATATTATAAGATTAAGTAGGATTAGTCCTCAAATTCAACTCAACACTCAAAAAGTAGTAAAAGAAAAGTGTTGGGCATTAGGGACTGACAAAAAAGCCCAGCAGGTTTGAGTTCCGGCCTGCGTGGTAAGCGAGCTAGCTGGGTTGAGCCCCAAAGCATCCATTTCTGACGATCATTTCCCCCCAAATTGAGTTCTTTGTGGTAAAAAAAAAAAAAAAAGCAGGAGCCAGTTAGCTGTAATGGCGCCGCAGTCTTCCCCGAGGCAAAGCCCTGGCAGCAGGCGTGTGTTCGCCTGAGAGGCGACCGAGCCGGATGCTTCCCACGCGGGGACGGCCCGGTCCCCGTGTTAACCTCACTGCTGGAGGTCGCCATCGGGGTCCAGAGTGCTCGTTATATGGGGAAGGTTGTCAGGGTTCACCTGCGGAAGGATCCGGATGCCTCCACGCTCTTCCGCTCGAGGCTGCAGAGGGAGACTGAGTGGGTTATCGTTTCTGAGCGCCGGGCATACGTCAGGAGCGGCCAGCAATTAGGGCTGGAACGCTGTGAGGTCTCATGTACTGCACTCCCCGTAAGTCGCTTCGGATAGAGGGCTACATTTCTAAAAGGCTCATAGAAATGAAGTTCATCCATGACTCATTGAAAAGGTCGAAGAAATGAATACTTTCAGAGGGCAGCTGGTGAGGTTACTAGATCTTTTGATTATGAATGTATGGGTAATACTTTACAATGAGGCTCTATTAACAAACTAAGATTATTTAAATCAGTAATATAGGGGTAAGGTTAAGGTTGGGGTTAGTGGGTTAAATCGTGTATAAGCTAAAAACAAAAAATGAATGCCATTTGTATGCATGAACTAAACATGAAATAGGTCGATGATAACCAGACAATTAGTCAACTGTAAATAAACTGTTCATTTATTATTAGCGGCGCTCACTCGGCGGCGTAAGATCTGGGAGTGCCGGGAACGCTGGCTCCTGATCTCATGCTTGTCTGGGAATATTAGAATAATGACACACAGCCCTCACCAGGCCGCCACAGCCCAGAGCCTTGACATGATTGCATTTATTCAGCCCCGAAATAATTAATTTAGAAATGATTTGGAAAGAGCGACCAAGTATTTGTATTTCTGTCATTATAAGTAATCTCAAATGTATCGTCAATTAGCTTTCTGGTGATCAACTAATCATTTCAGCCGTAGTCAGCCGCCTTAGTCATAATTGTGTCCCGGCACAAAGGAAGAATGGGAAGATTATATACCTGTATTTGCACTGTCCTGATTGGTTGGTTTGAGAATGAAGGTGTGTGCTTGGGTGATGTGGAACTTGTGCAAAGTGCATATAAAGTTACTGAGCCGAGTGAAAAACTAAAGTTTTATTATTTTTTTTCCCACATAACCTGTTCACATAGACGGAATGTAATTCAACAAAATCATTGTTGTAATGATGGCTGTCAAACGGTTTCATACATATCTTGGTGTTATTAATTTATTCAACATTTGTAATGTACAAAAGGTTGACATTATGAGATTTTCCATAAGAGCAGAACGCTCCGATTCTATTCTACTTAACATTTATAGTACCTTTCATGAACATTTCATATTGTATATATGTCCTGTCCATTCATCCCAGACACATACATGCATGCACATATACCCACCAGACACACACACGCGCACACTCTCTCACACACATACAATGACAAACACACACACACACGCACACACACACACACACACACACACACACACACACACACACACACACACACACACACACACACACACACACACACACACACACACACACACACACACACACACACACACACACAATCACACAGGAGAATTCTCTCACACTCATACACCACACCATAAAACGCTTCTCACCCTTGTAAATGTGTGGGATATGAATTTAATAAGAACCTCCAACATGCTTTTAAATCACAGCCAGTCTCCTTCTTTGGAAAGGTACGCGAGCAGCGTGACTCCAGCTGCCTACAAGCAGACCCAAGATAATCGACATCCTCGTATGTTATAATATATGAATAACACTCACCCCCCCCGTGCACTTTTGGACATAGTAGGCTAGTAGACCTGCTCTTGATTCAACAAAAAACATATTACCGTTTATGGAATTCCTCATGTTTCTCATAAAGTGCCGGATAGTGTTCGACGCCAAGCTGAATGGTCTTTGGTTCGATCCCCGATCTAACCTGTTGGCATGCCAGAGTAAGATGCCCTTTCACCCCAACCTGCTCCTAACGACAATACTTGCCATGTAATGACCCTGTATACCTGCTCTGGGCTTTTAGATCATTTAGTTTTGCTCTTCTCCTTGACATATACCTTGGCAAGACTTTCGGTTGAATAAACCCCTGAATATTGTTCCTAAACACAAGTACACAATGCAAGGATAGTGTCGCGGCTGCGGTGTTTGCCTCTGAAGGTTCTGGGTTAGACTCCCAATGTCAATATCCTTCGATAAGCCCCGACTCTGTCCTGCTCCTTAATGACATGCATGGAGGTTCACTGTGAGTGGGTTGACATAACTGCAGAACGACTAGCCTCTAGGACACACAGCCCTCCATCTCTCCTCCACCTGCGTCTCTTTGTCTGCAGGAAGTCAGGGCGTGTCACGTCTCGTAGACTTCTGCTGCTGTTCAGCATCTATCTTCTACCCTCCTACACACTCTTCCCTCCTCTCTCTTCCTCTCTCTTCCCCTGGTCTCTCTCTCCTCTCTCTCTCTCTCTTCCCCTGGTCTCTCTCCCTCTCTCTTCCCCTGGTCTCTCTCTCTCTCTCTCTTCCCCTGGTCTCTCTCTCTCTCTCTCTCTTCCCCTGGTCTCTCTCCCTCTCTCTTCCCCTGGTCTCTCTCCCTCTCTCTTCCCTTGGTCTCTCTCTCTCTATCTCTCTCTCTCTCTCTCTCTCTCTCTCTCTCTCTCTCTCCCTCTCTCTCTCCCCCTCTCTCTCTCCCCCTCTCTCTCTCCCCCTCTCTCTCTCCCCCTCTCTCTCTCCCCCTCTCTCTCTCTCTCTCTCTCTCTCTCTCTCCCCCTTCTCTCCCTCCCTCCCTCCCTCCCTCTCATTCCTCCCCTCTACTCTCTCTCTCTCTCTCTCTCTCTCCCTCCCCCCTCCCTCCCTGGGCTTAGTAGCTCTCCGTCTCTCCTCACAGCGGAGTGCGCCCTGTCTACCAGCTCCAGCTCCGCATCGCTATGCAGCACTCGTCCCCCTTGCTGATCTCCTTTATGAGGACACCAGTCCCCAGCGCCCCACCCCAACCCCACTTTCATCCACCACCTTCCTTCTCCACCGTTATCGCCTCCACCTCCACCTCCATCCTTGTCCTCCTCCTCCACCCTTCATACATTCATCCTCCTCCACCCCACCCCCACCCCCACTTTCATCCACCACCTTCCCTCTCCACCTTTATCGCCCCCACCTCCATCCTTGTCCTCCTCCTCCACCCTTCCATGTTCATCCTCCTCCACCCTCCTCCTTCCTCACCTTCATCTTCTTTACCTTCCTCCTCCACATTCAGCTCCTCCACCTCTACCTCTTCCTGTATCCTCACACTTCCTCCTCCACCTTCTTCTCCTCCTCCACCTTCCTACTACTACCTCCCTGGCTACTACGCCTGCCGTGGCCACTTAAGAGGCCGCACAGGGCTTTTATTAATTCATTAGTAAAACATTTAAAGAGGTCAACGTTAGGATATAAACGTTAAAAAATATAGATACACGTTAACCAAAAGTTTGGTTGATGTTTCATAAAACAGGCCCTTGGAAAATGAAAAACGAATATATATAAATTTTGCATTGCTGACATTCTTGTGTTTTTTGTGAATGTGTGTTTGTGTGTTTGTTTGTTGGCGCCGTCTTTTATTCCCCAGAGCAAATCAGTTTTTTTTTCTAATTACAAAACAGATTTTCCAACAAATCTTTTAAAAAAGGAAGTTTAGTCCCGTTGTTTTTGACGCGCATGATTCCGCGAATGTATTTTCATTGACAAGCACCTTGCTTCAAGACACTTATATAGACTCTAGAGTGGTTGAAAGTCAAAGTCTTCTCTTAGCAGATGTGCAGCAGTCAATCTGAACGTTGAAATACTCATTGTGAGGCTCACAGCGACATACAAAATCACTCAGGTGTGAAAATAAATGCACAGAAATTTTGAAGAAAGGTAAAGTAAGTCTAGGTATAAAAGGAAATATACAACAAGAGATGGAGTGGTATTCAAACTTTGCAGTATTAAGATACTGTATATCACACAAGAAAGGGCAAGAGATAGATCAGACAGATAGATCAATAATTTCCAGCCCTTAGGTTTGAGCATATCTGCCTTATTTTCAAAGGAGCAGCCAAATTAAAACCATTTCATCATAGCAACTAGTGGTGAGAATCATACTTACATTCAGACCGTGTGTGTGTGTGTGTGTGTGTGTGTGTGTGTGTGTGTGTGTGTGTGTGTGTGTGTGTGTGTGTGTGTGTGTGTGTGTGTGTGTGTGTGTTCATTCTTTTTCAGGGCCACCTGTAAAAGGGTCCATTATCTTGTCAACACACAAGGGCTCGGGCGGAGGTGGGTGGGTGGGGGGGGGGGGGGGGGGGGGGGTGGGGGTGCATGTTGAGTTGGCATGACCACCCTCTAGACTGCCATCATCCTCTTCTGTGGTCACAACAACAACAACAACAACAGAACAACCTCTTGGATCCCATCGAGGCAAAACACAAACAAGCAAACATGGCATCTATAGGCGACACATCAAACTCCATAAAAATAAACTCCAATCACAGGCCTACGGGGGGTGAAGGACCCGCGCACGGCACCGACCAATATTCCCAACAGAGAATATTAACTTTGTCTGCGGAGGTGACAGCAGGAGCAATATGTGGGGAGAGGAGGGAGGGGGGGGGCCTGGATGAGATTCAGGGGGACAGGGTCTGTATCAGCAGCGGGGGGGGGGGGGGGGGACCTGAAGCCCACTTCAGCAGAGATGAGGGCCAACGGAAGATTGGAGAAAGGTCAGCACTTGAGTAACACATCAAATGAAACATCGGCCTCGTCTGGCGGGAACGCGCACGCCGACGGAGACAGCCGCCATTAGTCTGTCAGTTACTCCCGGAGCATAAAGTTGTGAAGACAAAAACACAGAGAAGATATAGCTTGGTTAGCCGTCCTGCAGCTCACTGGCCGAAACAAGCCGGGGAATGTCCGTACATATTTCAAATATTTATGGGAATATATACAGTACCTTTTCTTGCTCTATACCTTTTAACTGGATTTTGAAAGTCCTCATCATCGGTTTGAATATATAGAAGCGACACGAATGTGAGGAATCAGGGGAGAGGATGTGAGATGCGTCAGAAAGATTTCCAATTTCTTGCCACCTGGTGGTGGTGAAACTCCCCTATGGACTAATAACAATGATAAAACCAATATCAAGACTCTCACAACACTCTGGTCAAACTGCCTTGAGGTTAGGGAAGAAAGCCCTGGTTTCTATGGTTCCCAGACTCCATGGTTACCTGGAGTCTGTTTAAATAACACCTTATCGAAACATACTGGATAAAAGCTTGTCCATACGTCTGTGATTGAGCCTGCACCTACACAGTCACCTCTAATCACCCTTAACACACCCCCCCCCTCCCAAAATATCCTGTCTGATTTACGGCCTACGGAAAGGAGATTGGAGATGTTGCTCCAAATATATCTCCATAGTTTATTCTCCCCCAGCTCCACCCCCAACCCGAACACAAACCTGGATGAGATATCATCAACACCGTCCTGATTCATGTAACAAGATTAATTTGACATTCATTTACAATCAATCCTCTGCGCTCGTTGTTTAATGAGCAAAACATTTCCAGTCCCCATAAAACACAGGTGCTGCGATAAATATGCGCAGACAAACATCACGCCACAGCGCAACGCCCACTATGACACATTCGACACACGCGGCTGGAGAAGACAGGCAAAACTCAACTCACTAAAAGAAACCGGGTCATGGAATCTTTAGGAACTTGAATGTCATGAGAAGTCTGTCAACCTCGTGTTTCAACCAGGGCCTCTTGACAGAGACAAGAGAGAGAGAGAGAGAGAGAGAGAGAGAGAGAGAGAGAGAGATAAGAGAAAAAAGAGAGAGAAAAGAGAGAGATAAGAGAAAAGAGAGCGATAAGAGAAAGAGAGAAAAGACAAAAAGAGACACAGGTGGAGAAAGAATGAGACAGAGAGACTATAGAGAGACAGGCATAGAGAGAGTGAGAGCTAGATAGACAGGAAGAGAGCAAAGAGAGACTAGAGAGAGACAGATAGACGAGGGAGAGAAAGAAGGAGATATAGAGACACCGTGTCAAAGAGCACGGCAAAGGGAGAGTGACAGCTGGAAGAAGGGTGGAGGACGAAGAGGGGTGGCTAATCTTTTAGTCCGTTCCCCACTTGTCTTGAGGCGCGGGCCCCTGGCTCTGGGCTTATCCCGGCGGGCAAGTATCCGTTGGGCGCTCACTGGCTCTGGTTTATTCATATCTATATCTATATTTATATCAATAAATATCCATACTCAGGGGGGGAGAGACAGAGCAGCCAGCAGGTCTCGGTCCAGCGGCAGGCAGCCAGCTAAGAAGCTCTCTGCTGGGGAGAGGGCCGCTCCTCGACAGCCCGGCATGGGGGACCCCGGTCCTTGAATGTAAAGAGTCTCTCTCTCTCTCTCTCTCTCTCTCTCTCTCTCTCTCTCTCTCTCTCTCTCTCTCTCTCTCTCTCTCTCTCTCTCTCTCTCTCTCTCTCTCTCTCTCTCTCTCTCTCTCTCTCTCTCTCTCTCTCTCTCTCTCTCTCTCTCTCTCTCTCTCTCTCTCTGGGGATGCCAGGTGACGTGGGAAGGTGTGCTCTGGGATGGGGTCCAATATGTATTCAGCTGTAGGGATCACAGGAAGCCCCCGGCCAACGAGGAAAAATAAATAAATCTCTTTGACCTTAAAGGACAACAGCGGACTTAGCCTCTCTCTCTCTCTCTCTCTCTCTCTCTCTCTCTCTCTCTCTCTCTCTCTCTCTCTCTCTCTCTCTCTCTCTCTCTCTCTCTCTCTCTCTCTCTCTCTCTCTCTCTCTCTCTCTCTCTCTCTCTCTCTCTCTCTCTCTCTCTCTCTCTCTCTCTCTCTCTCTCTCTCTCTCATGCTGAACCTTATTCTATGTCTGTCTAAATAAAGTATTTTTCATGTAGCTGTGTGTGTGTGTGTGTGTGTGTGGTTGTGAGTGTGTCTGTGTGTGTGTGTTCCACATTAAGTATAAGAAATATCCATCCACAGATCAGAGGATAAGTGTTTACATCACAGGAAGTACATTGCAGGAACCCTAACCTTTATGAAGTGCCTTCATGATTTATCTTTTTAGAATACTATCCAATTTCTAAATGCTACAAAATTATAAATTATATTATAGTCCACATATTTGGCATCATGATACAAGGTACATTTATTTAAAGTATTAAACTCTGGTCAAGATAAAATACCTGTAAATCAAGCTAATGCTTTTGATTGAATGTTTTTGGTTTCAAAGCAAAATCATTTAACTGAAATATATAGGCAAATGGGTCACTTAGGAGGTAGAATTGATTTTATTATTACATTTTGAGCACATGCCAGTGTTCCTAAGGGATGGGATAATGATATATATGTTGTACTTGGGTAGGTATAGAATTTAATGTCTTCTTTCACCACCATTATAATTGCCTCTTTTTGTCCCCAACTGGCTCTGCCCAGAAATCAGTATTTAACAGCTGGATGCAAGGAGAAATATTATGAAAAAAATACTTTTCCTGGGATGTTGGGGTGTTGGTTTGGGTCTCTAATGCTCCCACACGCATACAAACTTTGAAAAAAGTCTGTACATGATTTTTTGAGTGAGATATGCATTACCCGAGTACCGCGCCTACAGCACCAAACGAGGAGCGAGTCGGTTTTGGCGCCCCCTACTACGTAGGAAGGGGGCACATTTTAATTACCTCCAACTTCCCCAACCCCCTCCAATCAGAGCATAGCTACGATTTTGTGGACCAGCGGACGAGCAGCTCCGGCGGGGGGAGCTCGGCAGCTTAGCTCTGGGAGAACAATCCCTTTGGAGCAGGAGACATGGAGGAGAAAGGGATTGTACTCCGCGAGCTGAGCTGCCGGACTGCCACCGAGCTTCCCCCGCCAGACTGCCTTGTGGAGTCAGGCAGCTCCAGCGGGTGTACTCCGGGAACTGAACTGCCGCCGGCAGCTCTGGCGGGGGGAGCTCGGCGACAGTCCGGCAGCTCAGCTCCCGGAGTACAATCCCTTCCTCCTCTTTTGGCCGTGATGTTAGATACAATATTACATAAATACCTATATATTATTATTATATTTTACAATATTATATAGAACTATAGCTCCAACAATAACTTCTCCTCCATGCTGTGGTTCACTCTGACAGCTCATTGGTCAATGGGCAGCAGCTCATTTGCATTAAAGCTACAGACACCAGAAACAGCGCATTCTGAAGGGACTGAAACAGAGTGGAATAGCGGTAGGCAAGAATTTCCAGCAAACAGCTTCAAAAACATGTTTTCTGGAACTCATATACTATGTTTACTTGTTGGGAAAACACCATAATATGTCTCCTTTAAAGTGTAATTCCGGCAAAAATTTAACCCAGGGTCTTTGTTTAGGCATGTATTCCCATCAAATAAGCCCTCCAGATACTTTTTTCATTGAGAATCGAGGATAGAGTTTGCCCGGCGCAATGTTTGGCTTCCATGTTATTGGTTTGGCTTCCAAATCTGTCTTTTTTAACCACTAATATTGCTCAAAATAACACCAAACCTCTGCAGTACCATGATTAGGGTCCCTACACATAAAACGAAGCATCAGCAACGTACCGGGAGTTTATTAAAAAATACTGATTTCCAAGTCTGTGCTAGACTGGGTAGCCCCGCCCATTCTGCCGGCGATTTCGATAGCCCTGCGCAAGGGTCTGGAGAAATGACAGCAGCTTCCCCAGACCAACGTGCAATCTGTGATTGAGTTTGGCCTGACAATAGCCAGACTAAGTCTGTACCTTACCGATAGGTTGATTACCTGCTACTGTAAATAATATAATAGAGGCGCCAACAATCTCCCCTCTTGATACTTGCCAAATATTTTGCTGTGTTTATATTGTTTATATTGTTATTATATTGTTTACGTAGCAGGTTATCGACTGGATATTGCTCCTTTGCGCAATATTAGCCCCGAACCAATAAGATGGAAGCCAAACATTGCGCCCAGAAAACCCAGTAACAGAGACCCTGGGTTCAATTTTCGCCGGAATTACACTTTAAACAGTATAATTATTGGTATTTCTGTGTGAATGTATGAGAATAAAATGTGTTTGATCATTCAAAGAATGTCACTCTGGTCTAGAATCCTAATGAATCTCGACATTTTCTGAGTTCTTCCAAAATAAAGAGTTGTGCTCAGGTGTGACGGAAAGGTGATGGTCACCGCACCGCACCGCACCGGCCCGCACCACACCGCAGCCGTACCGCGGAGCTCACCTTTAAAGACCCTGGACCAGAGGCCAAGGAGAAGGAGAACCACCCGCTGCTGGACAATCATCTTCCTCCGCTTCTTCTTCTTCTTCTTCTTCTTCTTCTTCTTCTTCTTCTTCTTCTTCTTCTTCTTCTTCTTCTGCTCGTTGGTTCCTTCACAAATCACCAGGACACTCCACTGGCGCTTGTCTCCTCCGCTTGTTCTCCTCCACTGCTGCTGTCCCCGTGGTTCTGCTCAAGGTGAGTTTATTCCGGGTACGCGTGCAGTTCCGAACTAACAGTCGAAGTCACATGGGCAAGCTCCGTGGGCGTACGTGCGCTCTGTGGTTCGCTGGTTCAGCTGTGCGCAGGCTCGCGAATGCTAGGTTGCAGTGGCACGTCGCCGTGTTCGTGATAGCAGGACGGACACTCGTGGACAAAGAGCAGCTCCCCAGTTGCTCTGTGCTCTCCCTCTCTCTCTCTCTTTCTCTCTCTCTCTCTCACTCTCTCTCGCTCTCTCTTTCTCTCTCTCGTGACTGGCTGATGAGGGCTCACCGCCAATAGGAAACACCTCGAGATAGTTTGGATCCGTGGCAAACGGTCAGAATAAGAACAAGTGCAACAGAGTTACTCACGACCAACCTGCGCACCGCCATACACACACATGCACACACCTTAAAGGAGACCTATTATGGAGTTTTCCCAACAAGTAGACTTGTTTTTTGAGTTCCAGAAAACATGTTTTTGAAGCTGTTTGCTGGAAATAGCTTTTAGGAAAAAAGATCTCGCCTACCGCTTTTCCCCTCTGTTTCAGTCCCTTCAGAATGCGCCGTTCCTGGTGTCTGTAGCTTTAATGCAAATGAGCTGCTGCCCATTGACCAATGAGCTTTCAGACTGAACCACAGCATGGAGGAGAAGGGATTGTTGCCATTTGCGGACTCCTGGAGCTCTATATCTTTATAATATAATATAATAATAATAATGTTATATATGGGTATTTATATAATATTACATCTAACATCACGGCCAAAAGCTATGTGCGCCTCAGATGATATTATGAATCATAAAGACTGCGTCTGACGTCTCTGGTACCCCACAACAAGTAAAGACTTGTAGTGGGAGACATCTCAGCCATGGTTGAGAAGAATTGGGGGAAAGGAACGTTGGCCTTGACTCTCTGAAGTCCATGAACCACAACATGGAGGAGAAAGGGATTGTACTCCGGGAGCTGAGCTGCCGGACTGCCGCCGAGCTCCCCGCGCAGGAGCTGTCGGACTTCCGCCTTGCCTCAGCTCCAGGAGTACACGTGCCGGAGCGGCCGGAAAGCTTCGGCGGCGGCCGGACGGCCTCGACGGCGGCCGGACTGCCGCCGAAGCTTCGGCAGCCCGGCAGTCCGGAAGCTCCGCTCCGGGAGTACAACCTTTATCCTCCATATCTCCTCCTCCGGCAACTCCGGCAGGGGAAACTCGGCGGCAGTCCAGCAGAGAAAGGGATTGTACTCCCGGAGCTGAGCTGCCAGGCTGCCGCCGAGTTCCCCCCGCCGGAGCTGCTCGTCTGCTGGTCCACAAAATCTTAGCTATGCTCTGATTGGAGGGGAGTGGGGAAGTGGGAGGTAATATTGAAGTGTGCCCCCTTCCTGCTTAAGAGGGGGCACCGAAACTGACTCGCTCGTTTGGTAACTGTAGGCGGGTTACTTTCAGAAATCCATATCTCACTCAAAAAATCATGTATAGATTTTTTTCCAAGTTTGAATGCGTGTGGGAACACCAGAGACCAAAAACAACACCCCAAATCCCAGGAAAAGTGTTGTTTTCATAATATGTCCCCGTTAAGCAAGACGCACGCCCAAGCAAAACTCATGCATGTAATTCCGGCGGAAATTGAACCCAGGGTCTTTGTTTTGGCATGTATGCCTATCAAATAAGCTATCCAGATATTTTTTTCATTGAGAATCGAGTATAGAGTTTGCCCGGTGCAATGTTTGGCTTTCCATATTATTGATTAGGGGCACGGCGAACGCTTCCGAATCTGCATTTTTTGACCACTAATATTGCTCAAAATAACACCAAACCTCTGCAGTACCACGATTAGGGTCCCTACACATAACAGGAATCATCAACAACGTACCGGGCGTTTATTAAAAAATTGAGTATTCAAAGTCTGTGCCTTACCGGTAGGTTGATTACCTGCTACCGTAAATGATACTTGACAAATTAGTTTGGATCTCTATTATATTATTTACGGTAGCAGGTAATAGACTTGTTTGGACTTTGGATTTTGCTCCTTTGAGCAATATTAGCCCCTAACCAATAACATGGAAGTCAAACATTGTGCCGGGCGAACTCTGTACTCGATTTTCAATGAAAAAAGTATCTGGAGGGCTTAATGTATACATGCCAAAACAAAGACCCTGGGTTAAATATTTCGCCGGAATTACACTTTAAATAGTATGTACATAATTATTGGTATTTCTGGTTGAATGTATGAAAATAAATGTCTTTGATCACTCAAAGAATATGAATCTGGTCTAGAATCATAATGAATCACGACAATTTGTGAGTTCTTCCAAAATGAAGGCCACATGTGACATATCATCAGAAATAATGAAATTTGGGTGGATTGGATTTATTTTGTGTTTACAGACCCTTTTGTAAGGCCTTTGGTTTGACCTTCGCTGTACACTATTCTGCTGAAACACACACACACACACACACACACACACACACACACACACACACACACACACAGACACACACACACACACACACACAGGGTTCCATTGAGCCCAACTGCCATCTGCCAACTGCCACTTTATAAAATGTCTGAAGAGAAACGAGTGGATGGGCTGGATAAGACAACCAGCGGAGTCTCCCTGAGGAGGAGACCACAGTGGGGCTGAGAGGGGCAGGGAGGGGGCGAGGGAGGGGGTGACGGGCGCCATCAGGCCCGGGGAGACCTTCATGATGATGATGATGATGATGGGTAGTGTCTGGGTGGTCACGGTGCAAGTCCACACCTGAAGAGTAACGACCACCAGGTCTGCTCCCCACTTTTTAACACCCCCAGCCTCACAAGCCGGAGTCGGGCAGCGGGGCGGAAAGCATGCTAGGCTGCACACGGCTAGTTAGCATTAGCAGACCCGGGCTAGTCTGTTGGAACTGACGGAATGGCCCTCACATAGGGATCCAAAATAGAAGCGGTGTACATGCTGTGTGAACACAAGGTCACAGCTTTTAGACCACGAGGGGGCCACAAACGGTGTGGTGGGAGTGAGGCAGGATAGCCTGGTGGCTAGGGGGGGCTTGACTCACAGCTGAAAAAGGTTCTGGGTTTGATCCCCGAATCAGTGTAACGGCGCTCGTGAGCTTAACCTACCCCTTTGGATTAAAGTGTCAGAAGAAGACTTAACACAAAGAATCCATTCCTTTATACTGGGTAGTTTCAACTAAGACTAGGCCATACATACGTTGTAAATAGTATTATAGAATATATGTAGCAATGTTCATTCCACACACCACCTAGGTGACTGTTACTGGGCTCCTCTAGACATGGACAGTGTGGTGGTGTTAGGAAAAGGGTATATTGTAAAAGTTTGTAGACAATGAAACATGACATGACGCTCCATGTCGCCAGGCAGGAGATCTCTCCCTGAGTGTTTGTGGTGATGGCTGGTTTAACCTGGGCACATTGATTACTCAATGTGCGACAGGTGTGCAGCCCCACCCAACCAAAGAGTCCAATCAGTCTGACTCGGGCCAGGCGAGGCTGCTTAAACCAGCCGTCGTCCTCCACACACACACGCACACGCACACGCACACAATTAAGAGCATTGTTCAACTTCACACTTTCTTCACAGAAACGGAGTCGATCTTGGACGTGATTTAGAATTATTGACGTGATTTGTAAAAGAAAGATAACTTTAACTATTCAATTGAAAAGTATGTGTATTGCCCTCAATCACTGATTCTAGAGTCACACCTGGCATGGCAGCCCCACTTTATACAACCCAAAGCCCTCTAAAGAGAGGGGAGAATCTTTAGATGGAACATAGAAGAGGGGTCCCACCTTCCAGGGATGGTTAACAGAAGGACATGTATTATATTAGGCTATGTTGATTGTGCATCGAGTAAACACAGACCGAATATTGGCTGCCGGATGTTTTGAAGTAAAAGGCGACCAAAATAAAATGACTCACTGCAAAGCAGCCCAACATGATTCATCCATCTTGTATAATACTGCAAAAATAACCACAACCAATATTACAATGAGACATTAGACGGCCCGTCGCGCCCGTGCACCCCTACGTCCGTGACCAGGGCAGGTCGCGACGCCGTGGTCTGCATGGAGGCTCATAGAGCGCAACTCGGTTCCATAGTAGAAAATGCAATAATATGCAATTCCACTGCGCGCAATTGGTGCCCACAGGCCCATGGAAGCACACCAAGACAGCCACCATCCACACCTCCACCCCCACCACTATTGCTGACTTGGTGGCCCTTCAGCTGCATGTGTGTGCAGCAGCAGCCTGCAGGGCGGTGGCTGCCAGCCGCCTTGTCCGCGACCCGGGACGGTCGCTGGGGAGTTGTCCCGAGGTGACATGAACCGCACAAGAGAGAAAGGGGCACGATCTGCCGTGTGTGTGTGCGTGTGTGTACGACACCGCAACTCATATGACTATGAGGGATTCGCGCTTCTGACAGCCAATAGGCGACACGAGTCGACATTGGTCATCTGCACTTTTAGGACCGCTGAACACCAGCACCACAATAACGCGATCAACACAGCAACGTCTGAATGCAAGGAGAAATAAAAGATTATCAGTGGGATAATAAATCGGTAGGAGGACGACTGCGGCACAAGGTGATATTTCACTGCATAACGGGATGAAGGACCGCGATGTTATGCAAAAACCCCGTCTGGAACTTTCCCTTTATATCTCATGCTTGTAGAATAATAACAACCATGTCGGACGAGCAGACATAAAAACACACAAACAAATGCCCCGACCAAGACAACGTGTTCCCCCCCCCCCATCACCACTCTACCTCTCTCCCCGTGTACGCACACACACACACACACACACACACACACACACACACACACACACACACACACACACACACACACACACACACACACACACACAGACACACACACACACACACACACACACACACACACACACACACACACACACACACACACACACACACACACACACTCTCTCTCTCTCTGCACCATTCAAAACAACTAAGTCCCCACGAACAACTGCGTGGTCATCCGGACGCTTCCAGAAAACGACCGCACAATAATCGTATCCAAGTTAGGAACAACTTGGGATCCGTGGCGTTTCGCTCGTGGCGTCGCACTGCCAAGTTACCTGCGCCAATGTCACATGACCGTATATATAGTCGTTATAGATGCACACGGGGTCGGTCCTGTAGCCGGAGACAAGGCGCCATAAGTTACCGACGAGCCATAAACAGGAGCCCTGCTGATGGAGAGTTGTGCTCAGGTGTGACGGAATGGTGATGGTCACCGCACCGCACCGCACCACGCCCGTACCGCGGAGCTCACCTTTAAAGACGCTGGACCAGAGGCCAAGGAGAAGGAGGACCACCCGCTGCTGGACAATCATCTTCCTCTGCTTCTTCTTCTTCTTCTTTTCTTCTTCTTCTTTTTCTGCTCGTTGGTTCCTTCACAAATCACAAGGACACTCCACTCGCGCTTGTCTCCTCCGCTTGTTCTCCTCCACTGCTGCTGTCCCCGCGGTTCTGCTCGGGATGAGTTTATTCCGGGTACGCGTGCAGTTCCGAACTAACAGTCGAAGTTACAGGGGCAACCTCCTTGTGCGTGCGTGCGCTCTGTGGTTCGCTGGGTGATGCAGCTGTGCAAGCACTCGCGGATGCCCGGTTGCAGTGGCAGGTCGCCGTGTTCGTGATAGCAGGACGGAGGAGACGCTCGTGGACAAAGTGCAGCTCCCCACTCCGCTCTGTGTTCTCTCTCGCGCTCGCTCTCTCTCTCGCTCTCTCTCCGCAGAGCGCAGGGTCTCTCCCACGTGACTGGCTGATGAGGGCTCCCCGCCAATAGGAACCACCTCGA
>NC_044063.1:5316376-5428876 GCF_902167405.1 Gadus morhua
ATTATTATTTAACAAGATGAGATTTTAATCCCAGATGGGAAATCCTGGTGTGACGGCAGAAAATACTGAGGACTAGATAAAGTAATGAATATCAGATAACAATCTTAAATGTGTGTAAAAAATACGGTCATTATATTAGCACGGAACAGTTTATCCTTTATATGCAAAATGCAGTGTGTTGACTCTTGTTTTACTTTGAATTTGACTTTATCCCCTGGCACAGCGACATCTGTTTTAGAGGTGAATTTGCCTTTTTCTAGCTAATGGCTAATTCCCCTCTGAAGTCTATTAGTAGGGTGCAGGGCCTTCTGCTACTCAGACTGGGCGGCTAATTTTAGACGACTCCCCCGTGCCTCTTCATGTAAAACAAGGTGAAACTAAATCAACTTTCAACACATTTCCCCGGCAAAACACTCCAATGCTGTAGCCGACGTAATTTAAAAAAAAAAAGAAATGCAATTCACGAGGGGACTTTGACAGTTGGATCCGTTCCTACACATTTGTAAAGTTTTCATATTAAAGCACCTCACAACAATGTTTTCTTGGTAGATAACCCTGATTTCCCCAGGGTACAGACGACCTCTCAGCAGTGGAACAAAAGAGGAAAAATAACATGATTAGTGCTCTTGTGTCCTCTGTTCGGCTCAATCAGATCTCATTTTATTGATATATATTCCAAAAACCATCGTGAGATTTGAGGAGTTTTCTCACAATGGACACCAATGAGTAGGAGATAAGAAGAAATAAAAAAAAAAAAAAATATTGGACTGTTGGTTCACAACCAAGCAAATTTTGACGATATCTCCCAATGAAATGCCAGGGACTGACCTAGAGACCAGCTTGTCCCACATCGCCGACTCTCCCGCTCTCCCACCGAGCGCTTTATGGATCAAACCTATTACCAATACCGTCGGTGTTTGCCAGGGAAATTGGGGAGGAAGTCACCTGACAAAAATGATGTGTTTTTCCGCAAAGGTTACGAGATTCATCAAATTGCTGTCAACTGACAAAGGGGGGGGGGGGAAAGCACCGACGCGTCTTTCTGCATGCTTTGCCCTGGATTTCTCCCAGGAATTTGTCAATTACTGGCTATGTTCTGGTAGGCGCGCTGCGGCGGTAACATTCACAGGTTTATATGCTAATGAGCCAGCCAACGGACCCTTCTGAGATACGCCGCAATTAGCCAGGTTACAGATTTGTGCTGAGGATTAGAAAAATCGACCCGTTTTCGTTTTAATTGAAACCCTCGTTTAAAACTGGGCAACGGCAAACGATTCCCTCCCCCTCCTCCGCCGACGCCGTGGCCTCAACGCAGACGACCCACGGTCTTCGCACCGAATCAATTAGATCTATGAAAATCAATTAGTCCCGACGTGTTTCGCCCCTGTTTGCCATAATTGCAACCTACGCCCCAAACAGCCGTGCTCCACCTCCCCGCATGTGTGATGTGTGTAGCGGGGTCTGTTCGGGTAGACAGAAGGGGCACTGCTGTATGCTGCCCTGGGGGGGAGGGGATGAGGGGGGGGTACCTGCTGGGAGTATAGAGCCTTCATCACCATCTGTGCCCTCCCAGCCCCGTATCCCAGAACAGTATAGAGCCTTGGTGGAGGGGAGGAAGAGTGGGAGGGTGGGGCATCCAGGAGGGTGAGGAGGAGGAGGAGGGTGAGGAGGAGATGAGGGGGGAGAGGATGGAGGGAGAAGGAGCCTAGGAAGGAGGCAGGGTTGTAAGAGGAAGAGGAGAAAGGTTGTTGTGCAACGGTGGAGGAATGAGGAAGAGGCGGGGGAAGGGAAGAGGATGAGCGGGCGTGGGGCTCCAGGAGAGGGAGAGGATGGAGAGTGTGAAAGAAATAGGTGAGGAAGAAGAGGAGAGGATGAAGGAGGCGGGCTGGTTATGGAGAGAAGGGTGAGGGTGGGGAAGAGGGAGGCCGTTGGGGGGAGAGCGGGTAAGAGGAGGGGGGAGAGCTATAACGGTCTCTCCCCAACTCCTCCGGGAACAACACAGGTGCCATTAATTGGCTGTCAGCATCAGCTCCCACGCACCGAGCGGAATTTGTTTAAAGAAGAATAAGAATTCCAACATCCCGTGTCAAGCCAGTCATCTCGTCCCTTGTTTATTTTTCCTTCTTCACAGCTCATAAATGCGATATATATTTTTTCACATTTCCCAGGCCTGCAGGGAACGTTTGGATGGGCGGGTGGGAGGACGGCCGCATTGGAGAGAACAAGACCAGCCTTCCGAAGATGTTATTATTGTCTTTGTTGGAAACAGATGAAGACATTTTGAATAAAAAGTTGTTGTATTATTGAGGTCAATCTGTGTCTTTGTGTTTTCAATGATGACCGCTTTCACACATCAGACCGCAGGTTCACACTTATTTAAACTGAGTGAAATAATGATTCTCTCCCTTTTTAATGTACCCCCAATTGAAGCCATCTGAAACCTTATCTTTCGGAACATTTTCATATATTTCTTATGTCCTCAGTGCTTTTGTGGTCCGGGCCTTCAGAAGACTGAACAGAAGGTGGTTGAAACAGAGAGGTAAGGGCACGTAACACAGGACGACTGCAGGTTGAACTTGAACCAGGCTGTATTTCCTGGGTGTTTCCTGGATGTTGGGAAACAGCCTCATGACGTGACGTCTTAAAGGCAGACACTTCACAGATCAGAATTCCCACCATGTTTGTCCTCCAAATGTCCTCCACAGTTTTCTCCTGCAAAACAAAACCACATTGAGCTCCTCCACTTCTTCTACTGAATGATTAATAACGAACGGACAAATGGTGACTATTTAACCATGAGGTTTTGAATACACACTGAACTCATTCTGTGGGGGATTATTATTATTTTTTTACCAAGGTCAGTATATCCCTCCATTATTAATATAATTTTCTATTCAGATGGGCTTCCCCCAATTGAAGTATGATTTAAGAGCACAACATGGCAGAGAACATCGAGCCGATGCTCTCTCCTTCCCGCAGAAGGAGAGAGCGATGACTGGTCAGGAGACGTGGAGGGGGAGTCGGCAGCGTCTGAAGTACTTTTAGACCTCTGCAAGGCTGTGGATACTATAGATCATGTAATTTTAATTAACCGCCCAGAGCACTGAGAGTCTAGAGAGAGAGAGAGACAGAGAGAGAGACACAGAGAGAGATAGAGAGAGAGAGAAAGAGAGATGGATAGAGAAAGAGACAGAGGGAAGGAAGCAGATAGCCAGCGAGAGAGCAGCAGACTCTTCCTTTCATGATAGATAGATAAAAGGATATCTGATAGATAGATATATAAACAGAGAGAGAGAAATCTAAACAGATGGATGAAGAGATGGATAGATATAGGCTACACATAGATAAATGACAGTTAGATGTACGGATAGATGAACAAACGGATCCACATTCTTTCTCATTTTAATAAAACAGAGGCATTACGGGCATAGGGACCTCCCTTGCGTTCACCCCGTCATTACAGTAATGTGCTCAGGGTCCATAAAACACATTCTCATATCTCCAGCTGCTACAGAACGCAGCACTGATTATATCTGCAGAAGACCTGCATTTTAAACATAGTCTCTCCACCCTCCCATCCTCTCGCTTTCTTGCTCATGCTCGCTCTGTCTCGCTACATCGCTTTACTACCTCTCTCCTCCCTCCCCTCCCTCAATGTCTCTCTCCCCCTCTTCGCTATACTCCCTTTCTCTCTCTCCCTCTCTCTCTCTCTCTCTCTCTCTCTCTCTCTCTCTCTCTCTCTCTCTCTCTCTCTCTCTCTCTCTCTCTCTCTCTCTCGCTCTCTCTCTCTCTCTCTCTCCCTCTCTCTCTCTCTCTCTCTCTCTCTCTCTCTCTCTCTCTCTCTCTCTCTCTCTCTCTCTCTCTCTCTCTCTCTCTCTCTCTATCTCTCTCAATTAATTTCAAAGAGCTATATTTACATGGAAAATACATTGCTAAAGCAGTGTTAAAATTAAACAAAGGTAAGATAAACTTGGAAAAATAATACTTGGCTATAAAAATATACAAAATCTAATAATAAACACTAGGTCAACACGACTTTCTCTCTCTTAACTGTCAATTGAAAGCATTTATTATTCGTAATTTTTTCACTTTATGCTTTATGCATGTTGTACTGCTTTCTGCAGTACAACATGGGTTACACAATCTAATCAGCTCAAACGTGGGAGTAAACCATGATTCAGAAGGGATATTTGTTGTTGTTTGAGTTGCGATTGAAAGCAACTATTTTAATTTATCGAGGGCAAGTGAACGTTTTGTGTTCGAATAACAAACCAAAATTCTTGAATGATATTAACAGTTTGACATAATACCACATATTTGTTTTAATCACACACAATCAATCATTCATGGTAACTGGTTCTTCCCAATTAGCTACATGACCCGCTCTGAAATCTCCTTTGGCACAGACTGTAAATATTTTATGTGAGCGGCATGCGCTTCGAGAAACATCTGCACCGTTTGGTCTTGAATGTTTGATGTACAATTGTATTTGATGTATTTAATTCATCAAGAATTAACCATAAAATGCTAGGTACCGTAACATGCTAGTAACTCAAACATGCCCAGGACCCTAACATGCTAGGTCCCATTACATGCTAGGTACCCAGAGGAACCAACACTTTATAGTGTGAAAGCTCCTAGCTACATATTGAGAGCAATATAACATCACTGAATATGCTCAGGTATTCAAAACCTCTGTCCTTGCGAATGTTTTAAGGCCTCTTCAGTAAATCAGAATATGACTAAGCTAAGTTTGCCACCATCCAACATCATAAGGTGACAGTGGGAATACATTTTGTGTCAACTGTTTTCCAACAGAGTAATAGGCCTATCCATAGGCGTCCATATTTTACCGCCAGTTGTGATGCCGGTTTTTTACTTCACAAGTGTAGGTTTCCACCCATGTGTATGATTGGCAGTTAGGGAGTGGCCTGGGCTGGCCGGGGCCACTCTAGAATGAATCCCGGCCATTCAAAGAGGCATCCCATGAGCTGTTCAGGTTATGCAAAGGGACCATTGCCATACCTGTGAGTACAGCTACCTGTGAACGAAGCATTTCCACACTCAAACTGATCAAGACCTACCTTAAATCCATCGATGATGTGCGACTCAGAAATCTAGGAGTTTTAAGTTTAGAGTCAAGAAGGGCAAAAGCCCTGGATTTTGGTGATTTTGTGAATCACTTTGCTGCAAACCACAATAATCGCACGATACGGCTGTTGTAAGATGAATCTATGGCAAGTTAATATATTTTGGATATGTTAGAGGCAGGGAATCAAAAGTTAAAAAAATGAATGGTTTTGCAATCAGTAATTTATTTTCTGACAAATGCACTACATTTGGACTTTATACTTTTACAGTGTTGGATCAGAAGGTCGAGTTTGTGTTTTTTTGAGCAACCTGCGCTTGTTGTCTTAGAATCTGAGTTCAATCTATATACACGAGGCCTTTAAAAATGTGACATTTCAAATGAGAAAATTTTTATCATAGGTTACTGGCACAAGAAATTGATAAAGTAAAGGTGTATTTGACCATTACACCACTGTCTGAATTAATATTATGATATAAAGTTACAGCGTGTGCATGCCTTAATTATTCCCTAAATTTCAAAATGCCATATATCATATTTAGATGTATGTGCCACCCCAAAATGATCTCTGGTCTCACCCTGGCCACCCCACTGAATGTGTCTCCGCCACTGGGCAGTTCAACTCCCTAACTTGTGATGTCACTATTAGGTGGAGTTATCAGTAACACACCTGGTGGACAAAATAGGGTGGCTTTAAACTATGGAGGTCTTGTGTTAGAGAGAGTGAGAGTGAGAGGACATTTCCAAGGAAAACAGAAATGTACGAGGGATAAGACATGGAAGAGTATTGAACCCTTTGTATTTGATCACTTATCACCAGGGGATAGCAGGGTTCCATCAATTGTATTTTACGTTCAAACATCATGCATGCATATATACACACTCATTTGTGTCGCAATCACAAAAACATTGTCTGTTTTTGTATGTTTTCAAGGCAATTGACGCTCACGGTTATCGATTCCTATTTTATGTGTTCATCAACTGAGGCCTTTAAACGACCCTCAATCCACCTACGATAACAGCGCTTACTGTTTGGTTTGCAGAGCTGCGTTTCAGAGGTGTCAACACAGTGTGTAAAATGAAGCATTCATATCTTTACCACGCATGGAGCGTCAAACACAAGCAACGGTGAAGCTGGAGAGTGAACTGAATGGTTTGGAATTGAGCCTTGTGATACAAGCGGGTGAACTAATTATAGTTACTTGCCCTCAGAATCAGATCTGTTTCAGATTTGTTACCCCTGCTTTCTCTCCTGTTCCCAGTAAGTGTGAGAGACAAGTTCCCAGTGTTAATTATTGGGCGAGAATGAGAGCGTTCACATTGCTTCAGGAGACAAAAACAGAGGAGGGGGGGGGGGGCTGTGACTACGACGGGAGTGGCTCAGGACATACAGAAGGATCATTTGGGGACTGGAAAGGTTGCTGCTTCAATACCCGGCCCCTACTGATGTATGTGCTGAGCTATCCCCGAGCAAGCCCTACGAGGAGGATGCGCTGATTTTTGCCTCCATTCGTGCATGAACTGTGGCAGTACAGGCCAAGTTATAGCCCAACTAAGCATGCTGTCGGTCTCCATGTCCGAGAATTGAGTGTGATAAATGGTGATTTTTATAATGTGAAGATGAAGCATGTCGTACAAATGAACCCTCCTCAACGATGACAAATAAACAAGTGACATAAAGGAAACTGTAAAGATAGAGCGAGCAATCCCTCGCCCAGACGTTTAGTTGTCCTTACATTTCAGGAGAGGATTGTATGCAACCTATGACAGCCTCTGTTGACTAAGGGGGTGACGTAGAAACCCAAGATGGTTCATCTGCGACAGCTGTTCAACGCAGAATTATCATTTTTGCTTTGACTGGCCACTGTGGTTATCTGGTATATGCCTAAATGAAAGGGAAAAAATCAATAATGATTCATACATAATCAATAAATAAAAAATGATACAATTTACTGATGCACAACAAACAGTCTTTCTCCTTATTCATCGTGACATAGCACGTTAACCTTTGACCTTAAGAGGGAGAAGGATCCCTACAGGATCACTGGACTCTGTGTTTGAAAGGAGCTTTATAAATAGCTGCTACGCTATCTCCTCTCACAAAGGCCGCAGGGAACATTACACATTTCAGCCCAGGATGTTTTTTTTCCTCATTGTGAGGCGGCAGTGCTTTCGTTTTCAATTTGTCATCGAGTGCATACAGAGGCAGGTCGATAGCAGGTAGGACTCAAGGATGTCTACAGGTAGGCTGTGGAAATTGGAGATCGAAACAAGGTGCTTTTGGCTGGGAGTGAGAACTAGACTCTGTTACACAATCGTCCTGCCCTCCGGAGCGCTAACCACGTTCGCTGACCACAATCGCAAACCCCCACAACCCATTTGTCTGAACCATCTGCAGAAAAGACGTGCGGCATTACATGCAGCATTCTCAGAACAGCAAACTATAAAGCCCCAATGCTGGCGGAGGACTCCTTGTGATGTCGAGCCCCCTGAGGTGGTATCGCGGGATATCACTTGCTTCTGCCTTCTATAATGTCCCTCATTAAAGAGGGCTCTTGTCACGGTAGAGCTGCCCTCTCGTCTCAGTTCCTCCATCCTTGACCTCCGAGTGTGGAGAGAATCTTATCACTTTCTTCTATTAGCGTCATTTCCACGTGCTTCTTCAATGCCATTAAGGTTATCCTCCTCCTCAAACGCTCACATTCACAGGAAAGAGGTGTTTTCATTCCAGGAGAATTATGTGTGTTCGGTGAGGCGCGAGTATTTGACAAGTAATTTACGCTCTCCCATCCCAACGCGACGAGGTTATTGCATCTTAAACCCAGATTCTCCAGGAATCCGCTTCAAGTGCTACCAAACCCTCCCCCCCCCACACACACACACACACACACACACACACACACACACACACACACACACACACACACACACACACACACACACACACACACACTACCTCTCCTCACCGCAACCCGGTATTTTAATCACGGCGACTCCACCTGCAATAAAAATAGTCTTTAGTATGTTTGGTTGCAAGGCAGAGTTTAGAGGTGGCAAACGTGTGTGTCGTGATGTTTATTTCCCTCATACATCAATTTGTAACTTTAAATACAACATCGCCTGCGAAGCAAATTATCTGCCGATGATGATACTGCAACGGAAGGGAACCGGGTGCGAAGGATACAATACATGCCAAGATCCACACGTATGATGTTTACGCTGATTGGCGTTGGTGTAATTAAAAACTTTGCTTCCTCTACTGTTGCTGCCATGAGTGACGTGTGAATAAAGCGCACGTACACACACTTCCCATCAGACAAAGGGGGGAAAGGCAGCCTCAGCACCTGTCAATCAATGGGGGGACGCTTGTTTTGAAAGCCTGTACATCTGAAAGATCCTCTCTCCGTACACTGTTGTGACACAAAATGTCAAAGGTGTCAACACACCTTTTATCTGTTCAATCATCTCGATTCAGGTATTCATCGAGCCATGTTCCAGGGTTCCTTCAGGAAGAGGACTGGGTATACGGAAACTAGTGACTGTATTATTTTCATCTCTGTATCCACACATCTGTATATCATATACACACCAATCCATCCGTTCATCCATCCACTCAATCATCCATATCAACAGCCATTTAAACATCATGCATCCATAATCCACCCATTTATTTTAGGGTGTCACACAAAGGCACACACACACACACACACACACACACACACACACACACACACACACACACACACACACACACACACACACACACACACACACACACACACACACACACATGCCTGCACACGCAAATACAAAAGCAAGAGGTCTTCACGGGTCTAACGGGTTCCATTAGACCCGTTATATAAGAGTGTTAGGATCAGAGCGCACGGTAAAGATGGATGTAAAGTAAGCACCTTTTTTGTTATTTTGATCTCCTTTTATAAGGCTACCATATGTTGCATCTGACATGATTAACATTTTTAGCAGTAGATCTGAATTTATGGTACCATTTTAATTATCTAGGCTATAAATAACCCTACCTGCCTCGTATCCCGGGTCACATGCACCGGGTAGAGTTCGTACTATCTCAGACAAAAACAGGTTTTCAAATATATATATTGTTCTTAAATTATTGGATGCAATCAGAATGAAATTCCCGGTCCATTAGGATGCAGGTTCCATCCTTTTGGACCTGTGAATACCTCTAATGAGATTATGCTCACACATCCTTACAAGAACACACGCACACACGCACATACAAACACACACACACACACACACACACACACACACACACACACACACACACACACGCACACACACACACACACACAAACACACACACACACACACACACACAAAAGCACACACACACAAAAGCACACACACACACTGACCTATATCGAGCATATACGGCATGCAAACAAATTCGCCAATTAATTCCTAACTACGTTAGCATTTTTCTCTCGAGTCTGAGCTGTGCTGAATGTGCAGGGTCTCCATGCAGGCGTCCCAGCCTCTCTCCTGCTCCACAGCTACCCTCTCCAACTCCCTACACAACACCTGCAACACCATGGGGTTAGGGGTCCCCCGCAGTGGGTCGTAGCCTGTCAGCCCAAAACCACCACCCACGGTTTACAGAGTTGGGAAGTACCTCCCGAAGAACACATCCCCTTGATTGTGTCGCCACCAAGTGATTGTGGCGTCAACGGTGTCTCCAGGCCTTGTTCACCTAGCAGCCATGCACCCCCGGTAGGGGAACCCCCACCAGGCTAGCGTTTAGAAACAAGATGGCAGCTGGTGAACAAGGCCTATTGCACTCCTAGCCGTGGGATCTTCTTCTGTTTTCCTTCTCAATGTACATTTTTCTGGAGCTCCACTTCCTTTTTGTCGTTTTTCTTCTGGTTGTTACATTATTAAAGGGCTTCACAAATACATTTTCATTCTGACTTCCTTTCCATATTTTTTTTCAATTAACTTCCAAAAACATTTAAAAACAAAGTGCTGTCATGTGAGGGAACCAAGGGTGCAGGATCGTCTCTTGGGTTTGTCTCGGGGGTGCTGGTTGCCCCATATCGGCACCTGTATGTATTCTTGTGCAAACATAAATACATAAATTCACTTTCAAACATATCCATGGTAATGCGTATTCGGGTTGTCTTGCAGCAGACATCAATCAATGTCAAAACTAGTATCCCGTCGCAATAAAACTAGACAAACAACAAGTCTGTATTTTCCGTTTCCTGTTTATCGTGTAGGTGTGAGTGTTGCACCACATGACGATATTGATTTCCCAGGTTTGATGGCGGGGGTAATTGTTTTGCTTAGAAAATGTCCAACTGTTTTCTGAAAGTTTCCCGGCTGCTGTCTGTCATTTGCTTTTGTTCTAAAGATTTGTTGGTGTCTGTACTTTCAGAATTCGTTTCTTTGGAGTTTGATAGATTATTTAAAGTACTTTATAAAAAGTTGACTTCCCATTGTTTTGCTGATAATGTTTAGCCTAAACATAATTACAGCCTACTAAAACCAGTACTTTCATCTGCATGTTTTAATTGGGACGTCCAACTGTCAGAATGCAGGGCCGTATAACTTGTATATCTTTACAGTAAGCATTTACGTTGGCAGACACTGAAACAACGGTGTAGGATGATATTCCAGAAGGCCCAGCGGCACAAGGACCAATTTCAGTTGCCCGCGTCATCTTTTATACAAAAAATAAAGTATTTGTATTTAATTTAAAGAAAAGAAGAAGAATCAAACACAGAGGATATAGTGCCTTTGACGTCATTCCCATAGTGAGTTGCCTTTTATGTGTAGTCATGTGATGCTACCTGGTTGGGCTTTTTCACTTCATGAAGCACTTACAGAATCAGAATCAGAATCAGAATCACTTTTATTACATCTTATTGTACAGTACACAAGAGTAAAAATCTTAGGCTTGGTTCCTCAACATTCACATAGCAGCAACAGTAAAAGATAAAACACACGCAAACGGAAGCTTTCTAAAGAGGTTTCAAGGTCGTACGATTGTCCCTTCGCAATTGAGACGCACACAGGCAAAAATAACTGACAACACGGGGCAGAAACTGGGCAAGGGAACACAATCAGCGATTAACACGGGGTAAACAAGCAGTGCATGGGTCGGGGCCTCCATGCTTGGGGCAGGATCATGATGGTATCCTTGTTTTTATCATCAAGAGAGCTGCTGGGACTTCAACGTTCACCAACAGATGGCGCTATGGAACTCGACCTTTGTCCTGGCATCTCGATGTGATACCTTGTTTTTATTGTGTATTTATTTTATGTATATACTGGGTATTCATGAAAAACAGCTACATACACACACACACACACACGCACACACACACACACACACACACACACACACAGACACACACACACACACACACACACACACACACACACACACACACACACACACACACACTGACACTTCCACACCCTTCACACAGTCCCTTCACCTATGCAAAGACACACACACGCGCGCACGCACGCACGCGCACACACACACACACACACACACACACACACACACACACACACACACACACACACACACACACACACACACACACACACACACACACACTATTGTGTTTTAAGTGGCATCAGTTAGAGAGTGACTGACAGGCTTATATCAACACCAAGCACCGCCATCTCGCACACGTCAGGCTCAGAATATCATCAGATTAGTGAACCACTAGTAGAATAATATTGAACTGATTAAATGTATTTTTACAATCTTTGCTGTTTCTATAAGAATACTCCTGCTATAACATTATAATAAGAACAATATTAATAGTAATACATAATAGTATATATGGTAATAATAACAATTATAATTATTTGTATTAATAGTAGTATTATATATATATAACACTTCATTTTTTGATTATTTCCATTAAATGAATGTATAACCATAACTATATGCACTCATATTCAATAGAGAATACACATGGGCAAATCCTAGGCCTACAGAATATCACTGCAACAGGACTACAACATGCCTACACACACGTCCCGTAGTTATCTTGTGACGTTATATGCCCACCCTGCCTTCTTAAAGACACACCGATTAAACGACCACATGCAGCCACAACATGGGGAATATTTAATTAAATAACAAAACCTGCGTGACTTCGCGCACGTTATTGTGGGTGGGAGGGACTTAGAATAATGATAGAAAGAGAGAATGGAGGCGATTGGCTGGATTCCTGCATGATTTCATAACATAAAGCCGAGCCGCTACTGTTGATCACCACACACACATCTCGCTCTCTCTGCTTGCTCGGCACTCGATTGGTTTCCACTGGAGTGACCATGGCTGACACAGAGGATAATGTTTCAATTCCTGGGTTAAACAGTCTTCTCCAAATGGACCCCTATCTCAAAAGCTACCAGAAGGACTTCGAGAGGAGGTAAACCTGCGTTCTGCGGCTGTTTTTAACGGCGTCACGTCGGCGGCGCTGTTATCAAAGTCACGCTTCCGCTGCCATAACTGTCCTATGCCGAAATATGCACTAAAACATCTAACAACCTCTGTATATCTCTCTGTTGCACACGCACAGACAACACAAAGTCACCTTCGCTATTGACATTTCACGTAGACACACGTGGACGTAGCGTAAGTGCGCTACGTTCCCCCCTTTTCCAAGGAACCTTGCCATCGTCCCTATTAATATGTTGGTATTAAACAACGTATTATCCTATCCCCGTGTAGCTTTTTAATATACCTTATAACAAGAGCCTCGAGACTATTAATGTTATTAGGAGTCGGTGCATCCAGGTCCAGCTGCCCCACCATAGACAGAGCATGTAGCTGCACGGCTACTTCCTACAGTTTGACAGCTCCAAGTCTCCTCCGGTTGGCATTGTGGCGCCGCCCACATCCAGGTACCGTGCGGTGCTTCAAGTGATGCAGCATTGTTATGCTATTGTAGTAGTTTCAGTCTGCCTCCATTGCATTCTGCTTATTCAGGCAGTGGAGGAGATGCGTTCCTGTGTGTGTGTGTGTGTGTGTGTGTGTGTGTGTGTGTGTGTGTGTGTGTGTGTGTGTGTGTGTGTGTGTGTGTGTGTGTGTGTGTGTGTGTGGTATAATCATAGTTGAATCATATATAAATAAATTATTCATAATTGAGTTGATTCAAGTTTCCCAAATATTAG
The DNA here is from genome assembly GCF_902167405.1 of Gadus morhua. Lineage (NCBI taxonomy): Eukaryota > Metazoa > Chordata > Actinopteri > Gadiformes > Gadidae > Gadus > Gadus morhua. Next base: position 5,329,647 of record NC_044063.1, read on the forward strand.
CTAATGCCATGTCAAGTTACCAGAGTGCAAAGCTATTTCTTAAATGCGCTGACTTTATCTGACAAGCAGGCCAGAAAAACTGAACTATTCCACTATAATGTTCTTTGAACCCAATATTTGACTTAGAATTACAACATTATCAGGCAAAGTTTATTTGTAGTTGGAAAAATAAATAATACGTTTAATCGATTTATCATTATCGGATTCAACAAATCCTCCAGTGATCAACTACTCTATTAATCAATGAATTGTTGCAGACCTATAACAGAGCGAAATAAATTGACCCTGTCACAAACCCACAGCCAGGTAGAGTCTTGCTATTGAGGTCACTTATAACATGAGGTCATAGGTTGCATGTTCCTGTATAACACTCTCAATAGATTGCATTCACATCCATTCATTCATATGTGTTAGTCCGGTGGTTAAACGTTCTAGAATCTTTGGAGATTCCATGACAACTCAATGGAAATGCCTTCTAAATGTTACCTGGGTGGGGAAATGGTATAGGCAGAACTAAAAAATAATGCATAAGGTTCGTGTGCTATTGATATGGTCACTTGGTGTCGTAACCTTCTGTATTTTGGTTGAATTAATTCTCTCAATGTAAGGAACAAAAGCAAACGATACGTTTCAGGATATTTCATTATAGTAAAGCTATGTAATTAAAAAGGAAGAGACTTTTGAGTTTGTCTGTCTGAAACTCCATTAATGAGTAATTTCAGTTTCGCCACACTGGCTGGATTATTCTACTTCATGTTATTTCAACCAAATCGCTATGTACAGTACATATCTGATTAATATTGAGTCCAATCTTCCTTCGTCAATGATGACCAAATCAATCTAATAGTTGTGGCATTATCGAATCGGCAAATACTGCACACTGCCAAGCACTGGCACATCTTCAATGTTGTGTGTGTGTGTGTGTGTATATATGTATATGTGTATATATATATATATTAGAGCTGTCAAGCGATTAAAATATTTAATCGTGATTAATCGCATTAATGTCATAGTTAACTCACAATTAATCGCGTTTAATCGCAAATTATTTTTCTATGCCAAATATCCCTTGATTTTTTTGTCCCAGAATTCTTCTCATTTTAATTATCTTATCAGCATGGTGAAGTGCATCGGCTTGCCTTGTGCAAATTATTTTTTATTGATAACAACATTGGCATATACTGATCAAAACAGGACGATACAAAAAAAGAGCCTATAGTGCAATTAAACGACTGCTTTGAACAAATGACATTTGAACATAGCAGTCAGGCTACTGCTTCTATGTTTTGAGCCAAAGATTTTTTTTAATTTTTTTTTTTAAATAAAACAATTGCGTTAATCGCGCGATAAATTTTTTAATGCCGTTAAAATTGGTTTGCGTTAACGCCGTTAATAACGCGTTCAACTGACAGCTCTAATATATATATAATTGAAAATGAATGTGTTAACATTAAAGCAATATTTACTGTATCAGATTGATTCAAAATCTCACCAAATCGCACCGGATCGTTAGAACATTGAATCAAATCACATCGACTCGCTTCGTCTAAAAATGTATTGTCCCTGAATCGTATCGTAGCACATGTAGATACGTATCGGATCGTCCTATGAAGGAGAGATGCCGCCCCTAATAAATGTACATATATTTATATATATATATGTTCTCTTAGTATTCATCTACTACTATACTTATGAAAAACAAGCTGGGGCTTCGGGCTGTCCTTCAGAGGGGAAGGTGGTCCAAACAGAGCAAGTGTTTTCAGAGGCAGAGGTGGCAGACCTGTGGTCAGGCTAATCTCGTAGAGTCAATACTCCCTTCCTGACGGTCAATAGTGAGGGACGACCCGAGTTGTGTCGCAACCTGCCCGGAGCATATCGTCATTTCATTCATTACCAGTTCATCTCTCCTCCCACGCCTATTAACCTTCTAAAACCTCACGCAAGCCAATACGCTGTCAGCTCTGATGGAATGCAAATGATACACTTGATTACAGTTTGAAGTGTATGTTCTGCAGCAGTCTTGGCATTTCCGATGGACAAATTCACACTGTGCATGTGTACACATGTGCGATGTAATAATTAAATGAAACAACGTTGTCATAATTGGATTCCATGTGATTGATTGCTACAATAACATCTCAGTGTTTGTGTTTGTTTGTGTGTGCGTGTGCGTGTGCGTGTGTGTGTTCTCTACAAGACCTGGGCAAAGAAGCACACCTGTGAATGCCTTATCTCACAGTGACCTAGCCGTCTGAACAGTTGAACTCCCAGGAAACTTTGTTTGACTCCGTCCGGTTCCTCCCCGTGGGTCCGGTGTTTTCGTCTCAGACGTCCAGCGCTTTGTGCTTGGAGGCTGTGAGGCATGGCGGCCACCCTGCTTGGTCCAGTTTTACCCTAGACATGTCTCAAACACCTCATGGTCTCACCGGGAAAAAACGGGCGAGACAGCGGTGCCTTCCAAACTGCAAAAACAACACAACGCAACGATAGTAGACCCTGCACTTTTGCAACAAAATCAAACCCTAAGACTCATCGGCCAACTTTGCAAGAGCTTATGCTTTATCTCAAATTCGAACGCCCTGATGACTAATTCTACATTATTTGACGTGTTTTAAACGTTAGTGAAGGAGTGTAACGGCAGCACAGCGTCAAGGTTAACGGTGACAACCGCTTGGTGCTTTTTGGTGCGCTAAGCCCCCAGAAGTCCAGTTAAAGTGAGAAACACACAGCGATACAACGGCTTTGAGAGAAGAGAAGCTTTTACAGCCAGCGGTGTCCCACTGTGACCCCCTGCGGTGAGGCCCAGTGCTCAGAACCGCTGCCGGCTTATCAGAATGAATGAGACCTATAACCTTGTTTGACTGATGCTTTAGATTTCACCACTGCGCCCTCTGATTGGCCAAAGGGTTTATATTGAACTTTGCTCTCTAGCAAATATGTTCTGCTAAGGGATGGCGGATGAGGTTAGGTTCACTTAAACAAACTATCTTCTCTATCGTTTAGTGGCTCCTTTTTCTTTTGTACAGGTACATATTCCATTCTTTTTCAGTGATTCGGTAATTACTGAGGTAGGTTACCCCCTAAGGGTATATAAACGCCATCTTGTCATTGTGAATTAAACTTTGAGGATGGCTGTTAATTCAACAACTCTGACAGCTGCCCTTTATCTTGTGAGACATTTCCCCCCAGAGTGATGGATTCTAGCTCTTTACACTCCAAGATGCAGTTTTTTCTTTAATTGCAGCTAGTTGCGGGCCAGGTTGGCGTTCAATATTTCAGGTTATAAACAAGATATCCTGTAAGGCATGAAAAGTGTATACCCATCTAAAAGCATAGATTATTCAGTTGAAAGATCAATATTCACTGTTAGAAAGGAAACACTACAGCATGCTTTTATTGATATAGTGATCCGTGGTTCAAGGCTTCTCACCCCTAGGGGGCAGCCAACTTATAAATGCAGTCCATTGTGTAGTTGCTCTTTAATGTGATTCCTGTTAACAAAAATACACCAGCCTGGTTATTTTGGATATTGTTTAACTACAACGTTGCAGTCCTCAGTTTGATAAAAGCGTTGAGCTTTAGGGCTTTGGGAACAGTTTGTTAGTGAAATTATAGCCATCCTTTATTACAGTTGTTCTTTATTGTGTTTAGTGGCAGTGTGATGATGACTTAGAATAATTCCATTTTTTGTTTCTTCATTGTAGAGTATGTAATCTGTAGCTACCAGACATATTGGCTGTAGCACCAATAAGTCATATTGACACGGCCCGGCACGGCCTAGTAAAAGGAACGATGAAAGGAAGGCTGCATTTCATTGAGAACGATGAGAACAAACAGGTGATTAGGAACTCCCTTTACTGCCAGCCAAAGACCTAAGCGAGTGCAATAAATGATGGCGAGGTGTGCTTTATGATAATATTAGCATGGCCAAGTATATTAGCATTACCCTCTCCTAATATTATGACTGTGCACAACGCTATGTAACCTGTTGGAGATAGCTGGCAAAGTTAGCCTTTCTACCCCCCCCCCACAGCCTGAGGGTCACTGAGGATTTTAGTCTGGTAAGAATCCTCAGCCTTCATCAATCATCCTTAGGTGAAACATTCAGCTACCTATTTAGCCTCATTAATTTAGCTCTGTTTAAGAGACGTTAATAACATTATTTGAAAGTCACCTTGCTGCCTTAGCTCCCGAAACCCCTGAGGCCACTGTTCGACCGCTGTGTGTGTGTGTGTGTGTGTGTGTGTGTGTGTGTGTGTGTGTGTGTGTGTGTGTGTGTGTGTGTGTGTGTGTGTGTGTGTGTGTGTGTGTGTGTGTGTGTGTGAGAGAACACTTTGGTTTTTTTAAACAAGTCAATCTAAAGCTGTCGCGGGCACCTCTACCTCTTGTCGCACGGAGAGAAGTAAAAAGTGCCACAGCTGTTGTTGTCCGTCATTAAAAACACAGAAACAAGGACCTTTATGCCCAGGAAAGTCACTGAAGACACAGGTGTCTGATGTCAGTCTGACTGGTCTGGGGAAGTTTTAGGGTGGACAGCCAGACTCAGCAGTTTAAAGACTTCTTCAGACTTTACCACAGGTACTGCCTGACAAGTTGCCCAGCTCTGTTCCTCTGCCAAACCACACTCAAAGTGGGATCTCTATTGACATCAAAGTGTCTTGCATTTCGATGTACAGCAAGATGAGAAAACACAAGATAAAGGTTATTGTCTAAAGGAAATATGACACGAGTAGACCGCCTTGTCAAACGTGCCACAAACTTCACGCGGTAACAGACCAGTGGACCGTCTGGCCGTGCCTTTTCTTGACACGATCTCTAATTGACCGAGAGACAAACAACATTTCACCCCGGAGAGTCCGGAGTAATCTAGCTGAAGACCAGGAGCTACAGTCAGGGTGATCGAACGCGCTGTAATGAAACAATCTACCCCTCCTATTTAATGACGGCGTGTTCCAAGTTTCAGGCGGCTGCGTGTAATGGAGGATGTCACCGGTGTGACGGTGTCACCGTCACATCGAAAACATCTCTGGCCATGGGCTGGACTTTTCTTCGAATCAATGTTTTGCAGAATGTCGGGCAAACAAAAAATAATAACGTCTCCAATGCGACACGTTACTGTTCGGATCGATATCGGTGAAGATTCAGGGTTGTTTCTCGAGGCCCGACTTTGGGGGGACCGGGAGGGAGGAGGGGGGAGGGATTTTTGTCACTCTCTTCTCTCCCTATAATCTATAGCTGCTGAGGGGGAGAGGGCCTGGGCTGAAATGTGCTATATTCGAGCCTATATGTTGGGCCACGGTGGGAGTCGCCGGTTTACCCTACGCACCATTTCTCCAGGGCTCAGGAAAATTGAGTTACGTGCTCTATCGAAAAGAATCTTCCGTCTCGCAATTATTCCCTCACTCCCCTATGCCTGTTATCAGCCCATATTAACAACATCATAATTATACCACGTATGCGCCCACCTTGAACCTTTTCATATCGGCACAATAATGAGTCTTTACAATGAGCAGGAGATGTGTGTATCTACCCTGGGTATCGAAATGCGAGTCCCTCTCTAATTATTAAAATAATGTCTTTCCAGACACCTCGGTTTATGCTGCAGCTTGGGCATCGAAGTGAGGGATGTAGTGGAGATAGTTGTGGATACTGGTGGATTAGTTGTACGAACCACTAGTATAGTGGTACTACACTAGTAGTAGTAGTAGCAGCAGCAGCAGCAGCAGCAGCAGCAGCAGCAGCAGCAGCAGCAGCAGCAGCAGCACACTAGTGTACTACTACACTGGTACTTTCTCTATGCCGTGTGTTTGTTGAGCAAGGAGGGACGGGAGGGGGTGTGACACCATCGATGGTGTAAAGGAGTCGATGTGCACTGAGGACCAAAAAGAGGCCGCGTGCGCCGACAGTGAAGCGCGCTACATAGCAAACGGGTAAATTAGTAGTCCTCGATTCATTTTTGGCGTATAACTCTGGATTTGGCATTGGTTGAGGCGCCTCTGAGATCAATACAGGGTTCAAACACACCGTGAGTGTGTGATTATGATGGATGATGTGAGCCCATCTCTCCGCTATAATCAAGAGTCCAGAGTTAGGCAGAAAAATAACAACACCCCCCCACCCCCGTAACTCCCACCATCCCTACCACCCCAAACCCACGATCCATTTCCTGATGGCACCACCGCTTCCATGACACGATATTACAGATGGAGATTCAGCCAGCGGGTCTGAGCTGACCCACTCCTGTCCCCCGGCCCCCTCTCCTTTCAGAACCGTCTCCAAGACGGTGACAAAAGGCACTCCCAGGGAGCGCCCGGCAGCGCCAGTTTCAGTTTAAAACTTTTGCCGCTTGGCAGGTCCAGGCCGGTCCCCGCTCTCCTCAGCGCGGGGAGCAGCTGCGGAGAGCCATGGCTGTTACTGTTTTCAGCCCGTCATCGAAAGCCTCATCAGGGATAGCCCCGGGGCATTCACAGGCCAGCCTGAGCCTGGCTCCAGGGCTCCAGCAGAGGGGGGGGGGGGGGGGGGGGGGGGGGGGGGGGGGGGAGACAGGGGGAGTCCACTGAACTCAGCTGGCTGGAAGAGACTCACTGATCCTGGGGGAATCTCGCCTACAGACCAGCCCGGCAACCCCACAGCAACTTAAGTGAGATAGATTGCAGAATTGGCGGGCCTACCCTTTACTTAGCTGCAGTTACAGACAGACAGAGATGTGCACACACACACACGCAAGCACGCACACGCAAGCACGCACACGCACGCACGCACACACAGGTTTGTCTTTTTAGGGGTGTACCTATAGTCAGATGTTCTGCTCTCAGCTCATCTCCCAGGCACTGCTCATTTGCATCTAGGAGAGCTGGAGAAGATAAAGGCCTGAAATCTGGGCTGTATGGGTTTACCTATTGCACAGATTGCATCATGATAAAAACTCATTCTTTCCGGCGTTTAAATGCCATAAATTGTTGAATATTTAAAGTTTTTGGAAGTTTCAATGCCGTACTGCGCCTTAAAACTTGGGTAGTTCTTCATGTTTAATAAATAAACGTCTACATATTTTTGGGATGAATATTAATATTTATTGAACAGTAACACCTCACCTTCACCTACGGCCGCTTCATGCGTTATCTGATCCAGCCAGAGTACTTCTGAATTCAGAACACTGGTATTATGAAATGTGTTTACGCGTATAGTCTGACCACAGGGCTCATGTGAAATCTCTGTGGGTATTGCCATCCTCAACGTTTTTATTGTATTGTTCAACCTCATTGAATAGGTATGGCCTATCGATAACACTGTTATTATGAAATCTCTGTATACTAAGGTATGGTCGGGCCATGACGCTCTTATTGTGATATCTCTGTTTAGGTACGGACAATTTATAATGCTGTCATTGTGAAACCTCCCCATTATAGGTACGGCCTGCTTGGGAAGCAGCTGGCTGCCCTGGAGGAAAGGGAGGGTGGCATCGACCAGTTCACCCGGGCCTACGAGACCTTCGGAGTCCAGCGTCGTCATGACAACAGCCTGGTGTTCTTTGAGTGGGCCCCGGCTGCGGAGGCCCTCTTCCTGGCCGGGGACTTCAGTGAGTGGTCCTTCTCCCAGCATGCATTGCAGCGCACGCACGCACACACGCACAGGCCGGTGCTAAATTAAAACTTAGGCGGTGGTATTTTGTATGAAGGTGGTTATTATAGATGAAGAGACGGATGCGCCATTCAACCCTGAGGGTAAGTTTGTCAGATCAACAGACTTAAAATGGGTCCTATAAACACATTAGTATAACAAGGCTTTATCAGTCTATTGTATCCGTCTATCTATTTATCCGTAGGATACTTGGGAATGTATAATCTCACGACGATTTAAATTGTGTGAATACGCACCAGAGCTTATGGTAATGGTGCACTATTAATGATTATTTAAGGCCCTCTGCATTTCCAAATCACCTTAATGTGATCGTATTTTGGGAAAATTAGTGTGTGTGTGTGTGTGTGTGTGTGTGTGTGTGTGTGTGTGTGTGTGTGTGTGTGTGTGTAAGAATAGCAATTGACATGCCTTAGTAGTCCTTGAATAATAAAATCGTCCCTACAAAAGAACATACCAAAAAAAAACGGATCCAAAAAAAAGTTATCCCTTGAACGAGTCTTAAATTACCGTCTGCGGTGAAACCACAGGGAAAATAAAAAAAAAGTCAGTTGCAACATCTTAACGCTACATTAACTGAGATTTACCCCACATCCGCTTGTTTAAGCACCGAAGGATCCAGGGAGGCGCTGGATCCAGCAGGAAGCACTGGTACGGGGTTGGTGAGGGTTTAAGACAACCTGGGAGTCTGTGGTGTGGTAAATATTGATTACGCGGGCCAAGGCAGCATGCCGATGGCGTTTCCTTTGAGTGCGGAGCGTGCCGTTAACATTTCAGCAGCTTATTTCATCACACTCAGCGGAGTCGTTCGCCGTGCAACCTTTTGCCTCGCGATGAAATCATTCCCCGCCGTCAGCTCCAAAACTTTGAAGGTAATCTTAGGATAATGGTCGCTGGACTTTTTTACGTGTGTAGATAGTATACACATTGGAAGTGAACTTAATTGTAATCGATTCGATTGGTATGAGAGCAAAACAAGCCATGCTTGAGCAGTAACTACTTTTTGTTGGTCTGGGTAGGATGGCCGAAAGTCAATCTCGCATTCTCCTCTTTAATGTTGTTATTAAGACATTTTTTATTCGTTCAATTTGTCTTTACCTTTCCCTTAAAAAACGTGCTTAAAAAAAAAAGTGCTACAAATGTTTCCTCATTAAAGCAAAATTAATGAATATTATGAAACTATTAATGTTGCTAGGGAATTGATTTTGCATTTGAACAAGCCGTTTTATGTGGCATCACTATCAGATTTATGAAATCAAAATTGAGGGGCGATTCGTTGAAACGCATCCTCATAATAATAAAAATCTGCTTTATGTCGGGGTCTTTTCCAAGCCATTTCTCCTCATCATTACTCATTTAGACTTTATCTTGTGTACCGCAGCAACGATGATGTAGCCCGTTGTTACAATAAACCACCAGAATCAATCTTTTACCACTAATATTTTATGGCCTGGAAAATTAACTTTGGTGTATACATTCTACACCCATCAGTATGTTTGGGAGCCATTCTGTATGATTCATCAGAATATGAAGGCAGTAACCTAACCTGTCGTAACCTCTCAAGACACAAAAAACGAGCAGCACCATTTGTCTCAATTGCCTCAGTAAGTGGACTTTCACAATCTTGAAATGCAGACACCCGCTCAGTTTTGTGATCACGGTCAGTGTTAAGGAAAATAATGTATATTTTTATAGAGAATCCAAGTATTGGGTTTCAAATATCAGTCTGCTAGCAAACCTAAACTTAGCAGAAGCTATCAGTACACTGTTATGGCGTATGTATTGATTTTATTTGAAATCCCTTATGGCTAGCATGATAGTGTATAGCAGGATCCTGTGTATTTCAGCTGGCTAAGACCGCAACCTGAGGTCAAACAAACTTTTGTCAACCCTTTTCCACCGTATTCAACTCCGACTCTTCTCTCTACTTTTTGTGAATGTTTGGTTTCGCCTTTGGGTTTTCCCGGCCATTCAAAAAGCTTTCCTTTCCTGTTTTAATTATCTTCCAGAACGTATGGCTGTTCTAACGTTTCCATTCTGTAATAGATTAGGTGTTGACACGACTCCGGCGTATTATTTGATTTAAATTTCATTGCAAACGTGGAACAAGCCCCAGCAGCCCTGGCTATGAATACGATGGAGACGTAAACCCAACATACTGCTGTGTGTGTGTGTGTGTGTGTGTGTGAGTGTGTGTGTGTGTGTGTGTGTGTGTGTGTGTGTGTGTGTGTGTGTGTGTGTGTGTGTGTGTGTGTGTGTGTGTGTGTGTGTGTGTGTGTGTGTGTGTGTGTGTGTGTGTGTGGTCACTTCTAGAGTGACTGTAGTGATTGATTTGCACACCTCAATAGTTGGTTTTCATGAATACAAAACAGACACGTATTACTGCACAATAAACACAACATGTTCAATTCGGATGCCAAAGATTGGGATTGCTGTTGATACGTATGTGTTTCTGTGTGTGTGCATATGTGCGTGTGTGTATTACTGCTGGCTGTGTGCATAGCATATAACACTGCATATAAAATCATAGTGATGGTTAAGTGTACATGTTTTTTAATGGTGCGTATAAGTTAATATATCGAAGTAAATAAAATACACTGTACATAATTAAATAAACAAAGAAATGAAATTCTGTTGGATATGAAACATGCATAATGCAAATATCACAAGAAATGCAAAGTATCGTCGTGGTCAGGTGACTTTATCGCTATAACATTAAATCAAGGGCCCAGTAAACATTATGTGAAATGTAAAACGTTGTTGTTCTCCGTACTCCAGACGGATGGGACAAATTCTCCCACCGCTACACCAAGCAGCCATTCGGGAAGTGGGAGCTGGTCATCCCGGCCAAGGCGGACGGGTCCCCGGGGTTGGAGCACGGCTCCAAGCTCAAGGTACGTCCCGGGGGGGGGGGGGGTCCGAATCCCCATCCCCTTCCTTCACTCTTTAAGTGTGAAGGAAGTTAAAAGTGCTTTGACTCTTTGAAATCATGTTTACTCAAAAGCTCACCACGTCTGTGCTCGGCACAAGGGAATTGATTCAATTTGAAGTTCATTCGTTATTGAAATCATTCAACTTGAGAAGTAGCACGGTTGATTCCCACTCACAGCGAGCGACGGTCTGTTGCGATAACCCGATCGGGCAGGGATTAGCCCCTGTGCTAGCTCAAGTTGTTGTCGTTGTTATTGTCGTGATCTGTGAGAAATCTGGTGGCACGCTGAGGGGATAACACCTCCCCCGTGCCAGATGCACAGGTAAGAAGAGGAGAGCAAGAGGGAGGTGGAGGAGGGAGGAGGAGGGATGAGGGAGGAGGAGGGAGGAGGAGGGAGGAGGGATGAGGGATGAGGGATGAGGGAGGAGGAGGAGGAGGAGGAGGAGGATCTGGAAAGATGAGAGGAGGGGAGATGAGTTGTAAGAACATGAGAGAGGAGGTGACGGAGAGTAGCAGGAGGACGTGATCAGCAAGCGGCAGAATGCGTGGCGGTGTCGACGGTCGTCTCTTCGGGACCCCTGGTAGTGGACTCTGGCACTCACCTCTCTGGCCTCCCATTGTCAGCGGAGGTCAGTCAGCGGACGATAAGAAACAGATGGGATCCCTGGCACCTGGCCGGCCCTCGTTGGCCCCTGACGCCTGGCTGCCTGGCCGCGTGTCTGGCTTCACAATGAGAGAGTGAGAGAGAGAGAGAGAGAGAGAGAGAGAGAGAGAGAGAGAGAGAGAGAGAGAGAGAGAGAGAGAGAGAGAGAGAGAGAGAGAGAGAGAGAGAGAGAGAGAGAGAGAGAGAGAGAGAGAGAGAGAGAGAGAGAGAGAGAGAGAGAGAGAGAGAGAGAGAGAGAGAGAGAGAGAGAGAGAGAGAGAGACGCAGACACAGACGCAGACGCATTTTTCGCATTTCTTTCAAGTAAAACCCAACTCCACCTCTGCCTTGGATGTCTTTTTTTTTTTTTGCATTGCACTTTCTATTCACACTTCATAGTTCCTCCCTTTTCTACCGTTGAGTCATTTATCAGGCGCTTTGATCCACAGTGATTAACGGTGTCTACCAGAAGCCTGTCCGGGCTCGCTCACCCTCCAGGTAGACCGCAGACACCCAAGGCCGAACCCAGAACATTTTGTCTGGCATTCTTTTTCTTTTCAGCCATTTTATTTCCTCTCCAGCGAGCCTAATGCTCGCACATTCATAGCGGGCCACTGCGCGATGCGTCTCTATGCCAGTTCATTTGTCATCCAGCTTTATTTCCCTAATCCCAGATAGCCTGGAGCTTGTCGTGGTGGTGTGTGTGTGTGTGTGTGTGTGTGTGTGTGAGCCCCCTCCCCGCGCCCAACAGACGGCCGGGTCCTAATGAAAAAAGGCCCGTGGGGGGTTCGGTCCGACGGCGCCCAGTGAGCTGGCGGCGTTGGAGCAGCCATTACAGGACAACAGTGGAGGGAATTAGTCGAGGCCCGACGCCTATCGCTCCACCGGGGCGCCGACCAGGGCCGGCGCCGGGTCGATGCTTGGCGGGGGGGCTCCTCGCGGCCCCCCCCCTGCTGTCCCCCAGCCTTTCTCTCCACCCCCCCACAGAGGCAGGACACGGACAAAGCGCCGGTTGTCAGTTGGAGTCCCAGAGTCCACTTATCCGACCCCCCGCCTTCAAGACTCTGAACTGAAAGGCGTTATAAACGAGGGGCACTGATGAAGGCTTGTATTTTCTTTTAAAAAAAAATCGCCCTCTCGCCGCGAGTCTCTCGCCTCTGTCTGCACCACAAATCAGATTTTTATTGAAGCCATTGGGGGGGGAAATTGTGCCCCTGAAAACGATGAAAAGTCCAACAAATGTGTCGGTCAAGGCGACATTACCGAGAACAAAGCCGGCCGTCAGTCAGATCTGCCGATGCGCGCCTTGAGGACTTCCTCTCCTCCGTGGTGAATGGATGATTGGGGTCTTCAGCACAAACCTTTCAGAGCCGACTGTACCCACCTAAGGCTTGGCTGCGGGGGGGGGGGGGGGGTTCGTTGTGAGAGTAGTGTTTTTTGTTGGTTGATAGTGTCAACGAGGAGAAGGCTATAGCTCGAAGTCTAGGGGACAATACATTACATGTCCTTCTGTAAGGAGCTTCTGATCGCTTACAGCACAATTATTCGTCTTGGATAACTTTGATATCTTTGGGAATCCTCTGGGTGCTTTTTGATTGTTTGTTTTGTTTGTCTTTGTGGAAATTAATAAAAATGAGGTCGCAAAAACAACTGCAGCGGGTCTTTTCTAAAACAGCCAAGGAGTGAAAAGAAAAAAAATCAGTTCTGCAATACAAGCAATTTAAATGCACATGTGCTGAGGCAACAGCTGAGCCTTCAGCTATAGGGGGCATCCTCGCTTGGTCGCATTAACATGGAGACAGAGTCCCGCCCCTCTAGGCAAGTGCTGATTAGGTATGTGTAACGTCTGGGCTGGAAGGAAATGCAGAGATGCTGTGACGCGCACTCGCACACGCGCACGCTCTAGGCATCTAATCATGCAAAGCAGCAGTGTGGATAAACAGATGTTTAAACCTACGCAGTGTTTAGGTTATTTACCTTGTTAAAAGAGGGATACGTTTAAGCAGCATATTATGTGTTAACATACGAGATGGATTTCCGTCTAAGAGTAGACATTGTTTTTTAGTTTGATGTAGGGTTTGCATTTAAATCTGAACTATGGTATGTTAAGTTGGGGCGTAAAGCTCCAATTGGTGCTGATGAATTCATGTCTATGGGAGTGCCAGTCTTTTTTTTCTTTTTTTTTATGCTTTTAGTGCAGTACTGAAGCAACAAAGAACGCATTGTGATGAAATGAGCGATGTCTGATGAACTCTACCACCCCAGCTGTGTCTTTGTCTGAGATCTGCTTTCCTGTAATTCAACACAAACTCATTATTCTCCTTCTCCTCCGCTCCAATGAGTGATGTGCTGGGGATGGATTAAAAGCCGGCTAAAATCATCTATATTTAAATAAGTGAATGATTTTAGTCATCTGGGTTTGTGTCATTGACCCTTAACATTGAACTCCTGAACTGGTAACCAACATGAAGTTTGCTGTCATTCTTAGCATGAATGTACCTTATCACAGCGTCCTGTTCCTTCTGCAATTCATCATTATAGGGGGTTGTTAAGAATATTGTGTTCATATCACATGTTCATGTATGAGGCACTGGTCAAATGCATGCATGTCAGAAAATGTAATTGTTGAAACATGGTGATATAAAATGTATTTTTGGTTCAGAAACTATGACAAACTTATTTGTTGATTTCCAAAACCGTCAAATAAAGTTTTCTTCTGGCAACTACCCCCTCCCCATGGTGGCATATATACCTTCATAGTACATATATGATGCTAGGTGCGGTCAGTCACCCTGACTCTTTATCCAAGAAGCTGTCCACACTCTTAATGTGTAACTTGAGCGTGTTGGGAGCACACGCTCCAGAAGTGTTTGTCACTTCTCATGTGTTTTTTTTTAAAGAATGCGTTTGTTTTTGTACTACTGGGTATGTAATGACGTTTTATAATGAAGGTCTCCCATGCTCTACCCTCCTCCTCTTCCTCCTTCTAGGTGGTGGTCCACACCGAGAACGGAGAGCGTCTCTACCGCATCTCTCCCTGGGCTAAATACGTGACGCAGCAGGAGAACGCTCGGGTCTATGACTGGGTGCACTGGGACCCCCCCGAGCCCTACACAGTAAGACCTCCTGGGACTATTTCCTTTGAATTCCTGTTATTACTTGTATGTTTTATGTTTTTATTTCATAACAAAAATTATAAAAATATATATATATTTAACGATATTCAGTCATCAACAATTCCTTTAAGAATCGTTTAAACACTGAGAGAAAAAAAAAGCTGCAACACTTGGGGCTGAACTCATTGAAATAATAAGCCATTTGGCGTGTGCTCTGCGACCCTCTCCAATGCCTACCAGTTGAGTATCCCTGGGTCAGAGTGCAGCTTGGCTAACCGATGCCCACACGTTGGACTGCAAACACAGGGCTGGACCCTGAACCATTTTTGGACAACCTAGCCGTCGGACATCTTGCCCTGTTTTTAGTTTTTGCAACGGGAGAAACATCACGTGGTGGTCTTTTCGTATCACAGCTAAAACGCTTGCTGCTTGCTTCCCCGCCTCTGCGTCTCTCTGACTTAAAGCAGCTTTATAACAAGCTGCCTCCCCCTGCCGTTCCCCACCTCCACCGCTACCAACCCACCCACTTCCCCGGCTATACAATCACTCAGGAAGAGCTTGTAGACACGAGAAGAAAATCAAAGTTGTCGTTCTATAGGTCCAACTCTGGCAGGAGTAGACTTGTAAAAGCAACTGAGAGTTCTTATTGAATATTCTGACACGGGCCATCACTCATGTTCTTCTGCGTTTCTCTTTTCCTTCGCACGCAGTCAGGTTCACTCCTCAACGGAGCTACCCCTTTTTCCCTTAGAAGTAGAACTACCCTGTAACACCCAGGTTAAACAATTACCTACAGCTCCCCTGAAACAACCCTACAGTTGTTAAGGGTTTGAATGCTCAATGGATCCTTCTGGTTGTTTATCCTCTCCTTCGTCTCGGATGGTAAATGTGCTGATTGATCGGGGCGTTTTGGCCATGAAGTCACGCAACCTGCAAACTTTCCCTCCAAGCCCATCTCTTAAGTTTAGTGCCTACGTTTAACAGCCGTTTCAGTTTCGGTTTTTCACTTTGTTCGTCAACTACCCAAACGTAAGCCTCGCTCAGCCACGGCAGTGCATATTTCCGACTCGCTCATTTGGTCCCGAAAGTCTGCAGTTGGATGTGTCTGGTGAGAGGTGACATCAGTCCACCTTACTGTGCAGCTGAGTGGAGGAGCCTCGGCCAGTAAACCCGATGACGAATGTGGAAGTGGCTCAAAAGTCATAAACAAGTGCAAACATTACCGCTACTTTCCTCGCTATATTAATAATATTAATTAAGCGTTCGTCATTTCACATTCAAATTCGACTTAATCCAAAGCAGCATGAATGTTAATTTATTATTAAGCCAGTTTAGAAATGTGGATAATGACATTGCATATGTTGGCATCATCTTACCCTCGCTGGGGTTTGCTGATTGGCCGACTGAATGTTGTCACAGGCCTAGCTGCCCGTGTCAGGCTTTCTACACGCTGTCCTCGCCTTTTAGTTTCCAGCAAGCCTCATTTAATGCTACATGCAGCCATCTTGTACGGCGAAGATAGTGTTGCTGCTTAAATGGGCTTAATTAAACCAACTTGGATAACTTTCTTTAACTTTCCACTCATTGCTGAGTGTTTGACTGTGAATACAATAGAAAAAAAAAAAGGCCTTGTGTTTGCAAGACGGTGTGCCAGTTTCTTCAGTGTATAAATAACATTAAATTAATTCAAGCTCCAGAACAACCCTTCCTCTAGCCAGGGACGCAGCTTTCCTCCTTCTCCACACACTTAAATCCACTCTGAGCGTATCTGAATGCGTTCCCAAGGCTGCTAATGGGGTGCGTTTTGACGCTGTTGTTTAGCAAGTAAGACACAGCGTGCCGTATAGACGCGCTGTTCCGACCACTTAAAGGCAAGTGTTTCTCCGCCTTGCTGCCTCGGCCGCGGCTCAGTGCGGGCTAGCGGCCTTGCTTTCCCCTTATCTCTGCTCCACGCCACCCCATTAATGAGCGCCAGCACGCCCCCCCCCCTCCCCCCCCCCCCCCCCGGCGGCGATGTCATTGCTCTTTCTCCTGAAGATTCCATAAGTTTGTCGGCAGAAAAGAGTCTGGTAGCGTTGAGTTACGCGTTCTGACAGCAGGACATTTACATTCATGCTTCCGCTTTATTGATCCCATCATGGTATGTTATTGATTGCCCCTCAGAGGATAAATATAAAATCGGATTTCATACATTTTAGTGAGTATTTAGTGAGATTTGAGATTTGGATTGCAAAAGAATACTGCATAGAGAAGGCTGTTTTAAAACTAAGTTATGTACATTTTAAAATATATTGATGAATAGTATTAGTATCATTGTATGCACGGCTACTGGATGCTGATATATTATATATATTTTTTGTGAACCGTTCAAAACCGAAAAACCTAAATGAAAAACAAAAAGTGGTAATATTTTACACTATCCTTAAAGAGTAACAAAACTCAAACTTCAAACCGACCACATGAGATTGCTCTTGTGAAACAGAGTTTTTTTAACCTGATGTTCGGATTGGTCCAAACGGAGCAAGGTAATGAGGAACTAATCCGCCTGAGCGTGTGCTCCTGTCCCTGAGGTACCATTAAAGCGTTCCTCTATAAAAGCAAAGCAGGTGTCAACTCCAGCAACTCCTGTTTTACACACGTGGGTACATGGGCACGCTGCTGTATGGGGGCATTGCCATGGCAACATTGCGGAAGCAACTTAAAAAGGTGTTAAGTACACACTTAAAGGTGTACTTAAAAAAAAGTGCATTTCAAGGGCACTTTAAAAAGGTGCATTTTAAGTGCCTTTACTGGATTGAGTTCTAACTGAAGTGGTTCAACCTTCAGAGCTTTCTAACAACGTCATATGTACAATACGCTTACCCGTGTTAGGCGTTGTTGTCAAAGTCTCTCTTCTTTCTCTACCTAACCCCCCGCTAGCCTGTCCACAAGCGGCCGGACAAGCCCAGGAGCCTGCGGATCTACGAGTGCCATGTGGGCATTGCCTCCCCTGAGGGGAAGGTCGCCTCATACAGCAATTTCACCGCAAATGTGCTGCCACGCATCAAGGACCTGGGTGAGGGTCGCACGCACGCACGCACGCACAAACACATGCACGAACGTAGGGCCGCGTACACACACACGCACGCACACACGCACGCACGCACGCACGCGCACACACACACACACACCTCTGTCCTATCGACTGAGAGTGAATACAGATACATGTCATTAGTCAGCAGGCATAGAGCTTAGAGATCCTTGATCAAGGATGCCTACAGGAAGACTGCGGACATTGGGGATCGAACCTGGTACCTTTCAGCCTGGAGTCCGACAGCAAAAGACTATCATTATCCCCCCCCCCCCCCTCCCCGCCTCCCAACTATAATCACTTTACCTACTGGTTCTCTTTGTGGTGGTGGTATTGTTTAACGTCTATGGAGCTCAGCGCTTGAATCTGGGCTTGTGTGTGATGCAGTCATCAGGTTATTTTTGGACGTTCCTATAAATCTACGCTTTTGTTCTTTTCCTCACTTCCATCGAGAGAGAGAGAGAGAGAGGGGGTTTATATGTTTTCCTCTGGACCGTATGCTGACGAGGGAAAGGGATGGGAGGCAGTCAGCGTTTCAGAGATAAACCCTCCGCATGGTTGAAAGACGACATTAAACCGCCTTCAAGGTTACGAGAGGGAAGGTATATCACGGTCCGCCTTTTTTATTTTGGCACGAAGCGGGCATGAAAGGATCCGGCAGTTACCTGACAATGCAGGATCCTGGCATGATCTTCATGTTCTTCATGATCTCATGTTCTTGCTGGAGTTTAAAGAGAAACAAGGGAAGGAGATTGAGAGGCCGCGTCGGTTGGTTAATATGAGACGCATTTCCAATGTAAGGTAGGACATACGAGCCCCCTGAGGCCCTCCGGATCTCCCAGATTCCCGTTCCCTTGCTCTCTGCAGGTCAGTCTTGCCCCCATTGGAATCCTCCCAAAAATAAAAAATAAAAGCCAGCACCAATCACCGCACAGGGAAGGGAGTTTTCAGTTCATGATGAGCCTTGAACGCAGCAATCTGCCGAATAAAAAACGGAATGGCGCCACCCAAGGAAAGTGTAGCAATCTACGGAGCAATCACAAGGTTTTTTTTATCCGAAACGGGCAATGATGAAAAAAATGAACTGGAATGGGATAGTCCCACGAAGGGTTTATAAGGAGTATGATTTGATCAATCTGGATTTCATTGGCGGCAATGGAAAGCTAGCTGAGTTTTGAGGGTGGGGTCCCATTGGGGAATTCTATTGTTGTAAACATTGAATGACAGATCCTCCAACGGGAGGACATCACAAGTGCTTGTCTGTTTTAGAGGGAGTTTGATGCATGGTGATTCGATGGTATTGGTATTTTAAAATCTGTTGAAATACAGATTTCCCTCTATGCTTTGCTGCATAATATTGACATGAACAAGGTAGAAACAAGCGGGCAACATGGCTCGGAAAAATGTTATCTCACATTGTCTTAAAAAAAAGAAGAATCAAAAACAAATACCCCAAACCAAAGTGGATAAAGTAGTAAACGTCCAGGACTCAAATAAAACCCACAAAGGTATGAATAATTCACACAACAAACTGAAATGGATGTTGCCGCAAAAAAAAAAAAAAAAATATATATTTGGTGTGTTGCAGTTGAGTTTCCTCTCCTGTTCCTCAGCGCTGAAGGTCCTTAACCCGTCGGTTCACGCTGCGCCGTCAGCCCATATCCAGCACTCCCCTCCACAAGGGGACCCTGGCTGACTAACATCTAACCCTCTCCGCGTGGCACTCAACCACTTGGGGAGAGTCGGGTGTGTGAGTCGCCCCTCGCGCTGTTTTGTGTTGAAGTGGGCATCGCAGCCGGTGTGACCATGAGACCAAGAGTGTTGGAGAAAGGGGTGGTGAGTGACCCCCCCGACGGGTTGACTGACCTGTCGTCCGACATTATTTGTCCTGTTCCTGCGATGCAAAAAAATGTGCAATGGGTTACACTGCTTCAAAGGGCCTCTGTTTTACCACCTGGTGTGTGGTTGATTAAAAGGGAGAATTCAACAGCTGGCCTCCTCAAAGCACCGTTCAACAGGAATACCAATACATGAGAGGATGTGCTGCATATTGGCGACCCATCCATTTAATTATGAAGTTCTACCTATTAAGAACTACAACAACCTTTATTGTGGTCATTATTTCATTGACTGCATGTAATCTTGTTTGTGTTGATATGGATCCTCCTGGGCCTGAAATAAAGAATGATATATAATCTGTCGCATTGCATTCTCTGGATAAAAAAGCCTGGGATTTGTCTGCTGGGTCAAGCTGAAATATTGGCGGTTGGTGGTTTTGATAATGTTCCTCTGCTTAGGTTGATACAGGTCGGACTCCATTAGCTATAGTCTACAATTGATTGAAATCAATTGGCCGTTTGTATTGAAGAATTCAGAACCTTTTGTATTTGGAAAAACACTCAAAGATGGCCAGGCTTATTCATTTCAGCAGCGATTTGTAGTTATTTTTTGGAGTGTTTCACTGCTTCTCATTGGCCCAAGGTCGATGTCTGAAGGCTGTTGGAATTATAAAACACATAAAATGACACGAAGAGCACAGAGGAAATTGTTGTGCGTTGTCCCTCATCAGAAAGCAGAGGTTCCCCTCTCCTCCAGTAGGGGAGCCGCTTTAATGAACAGGTCCATGAATGAAGGCGTTCTCCTGTGGAGCTCTCTGCAGCGACAGCAGACCAAAAAGCCGCTAGTTCTGTCCTCCCTACAGCCACAGAGCACGAAAGAAAGTGTTAGCCATTGCAACTGTAGATTAGGCTTTACCAGCCTGCCTGGTGTACTTTACCAACTGGTAGGGTGGAAGTGGATCTTTCCATCATACATCTGGACGGACACTCCCGCTTGTGATGTCTCTAGACTCGGGGTCGACTTTGAAAGGGCTTGCAATGACTAACCAACATCACACCTTCTGGTGAAATACAGGCCCTTTCAGGTTCACAGAGCTATAGAGTAAAGGTAATCGAAGTGTTGAGGCGACCATGACCCATAGCACCCTGGAGACCTTGTTGCCGTGTGTATGTAAGGCGCTTTGTGGGTTTCGAGAAAGAGCTTAAAGGTGCAGGCCATCTTTAAACTACACCGAGCGCTTGAAATGGTTGCTTACAATTACAGCCATTCAAGATGTTTGGGCAATGCTAAACCCTTCATGTCTTTTTAGAAAATGTCAGTAGAATTACAATTTTACTTTGATATAGTTTGTTTTCTGTCAGCAATAAAAATGACATATCTGAACATTAACTTGAAGATCAAATGTAGCTCGATAATCCTACGAGGGTATTAAAATGAGACAGAAAACCACAGGTACAGGTCCTTGGCCCGCAGATCAATATGGTGCTATTTTTATGATTTCAGGTTACAACTGCATCCAGATGATGGCTGTGATGGAACACGCGTACTACGCCAGCTTCGGATATCAGATTACAAGCTTCTTCGCAGCTTCCAGGTAAATGACAGACAATTCCCGCTTGGGACAATTATAAATGATGCACACGTCGCAACGGTCTGGGACTCCATGGGCTCCTGATGGATCATCATATCGTCATGTTTGAAGCTGTTCAATATATTTGTATTGAATGAGACGTATCAATTTCATCATGGCATCCGATAGCAGGCTTTCAAGTGAGGTGTGTTTGTTCAGAATCTCACGCACAATGACGTGTCTGACGTGAGACAACGCACCATCCTCTGAGAAAGCCCTCACTGGTGTCCAGTGGGATGATCGAAGGCCGCTTCATTCAGAGGCAATATTCACAGATGGTCAAAAAGGTTTAGGAAGTTCTGGATTCAGCAACTGGGCCCTTTGTCCAGTTGTCTTTTAGAAACTAGCAGCCTCCAATTCTCAAAGTCTCCAATTCAAGCTAAAGGGCCTAACAGAGTAAGAATATATATAAATTGTACAATAAATATATTCAGTATATATGTCTGTAGGAATATATGTAGCTGAATTATGCCATATTCTGTGACTTTCGCGTGTTTTTAAATGCTTGAGAAAATTATAACATAGGCTAATATTAGCTTTATATACTATAATGTAGACAAACGGTTATGCCTCTGTGGTGGCATAACAAGAGCGCAACGAGCGAGCAGAGCCAACAGCATTCCACACCCAGTGGCATGATACAGATATGAGGATGAATAATGATAAGCAGGTTGCTGTCGGGCGCCTCTTCCCGAGGAACGCCGTGCTTCCACTGGAACTGCAGGCTGCTGCCGCTTCAGTTGCGTAATACTATCGGCTCTGCGCTCTCGTTCCACAGTGGGCAGCGGGCTTCATATCGCCCCGGCATCACACCAAACGTAGGCAAAGGGACCGCGGATCGCCCCCCAAATTGGTGCCCTAAAAAATTGGGCTCATTAACCCACTACAATTACCCTACGCTGCATGCAGATCCAGCCATGTCACAGCAATCACACACACACTTCACATACAGGCATTAGTTCATTGTTTATTTCCTACGGCAGTAAAAAAATAAAAATGGTGTGCATTATAACAAAAACATAAATAAAACCTAAAACACCCCCCCCCCACCCCCACACCACCCACCTTGTTATTAAATGTGCTAAAAAAATACATTTGATTTGATTAGCATTTCACAGACCGTTACGATGGATAAGGCATTTAGTAAGGTCCACCACCGTTTCTTCTCTCTCCATAAAAAGCTAGTCAGTGTTTAATGACGTTGATTTACCTTTGAGCATTTTCTATATAGGCTACTGTTTTAAATGCCGTTTAGAATTAACGTTTGTATCAAGAAAGAAAGAAACAGCGAGTGACGCTCTTATTCCCGCTCTCCTTGCTTGACCGCGATCTAGCAGGAACGATTGCTCTTCCTTGGGTCCCCGGATGTTAACACAGAATTGTATGCATTGAATTTTGCAGGTGACTTTGGCATGTTGAATTTGGGGACGTTGAAAATATTTAAGTTGAATTTTTTAACGTTGAATATTTTATTTTGAATATTTTAACATTGAAAAATAAAGATGAAATTTATTTTTTTGAAAATTTAAAGACTTATATTCAGAGGCAAAAAAATCTAGATATGTTATTTCAAAGCATAAATATTCAGTGCTTAAAATTCAATGGCTTTTTATTTTCAAAATCCGATAAGGCAGATTTACTTCCATAAATTATACACTTCAGCGTAAGAGCAATGCAGAACCATTCAATTTAGCATTGAAAACGCACTAGCGAATACAGACGAAGAGAAGCATTGTCGCCACTGCTCACAGACAGCTGCTGTTGACAGAGATTGAATTTGACTTTCTTTAACATCTGTAATGGTTTGGAAATGCTGCCAAACTTCCCCTGACATTGTGTATCCTTCTAGACTAGCAGTCTAGAATGTGCTGTACTTTGAATAGAAAGTGATTGGATCATGCCACTCACATTGCAGAAAGGGGTTTTCAAAACAAACGATAAGGACATTTACTGAAAGCAAAACATAACACCGCCAATTGCACACAGAAGAATGAGTCAAGCCCCCTGCAGAAAAAGATTTTTCCTTCTAGAAGCCCGGCAACGCTGCGGTATCACTCATTTAGCAACCCCATACTCCCAATGCAACGTCCTGCTGTTGCAAAAGCAAACTACCAAAGACGACGTCGACAAAATGTCTATCGAAGATTTGAATCGTCCAAGATTCGAGGTCAACCCTAGAGTGTGTGTGTGTGTGTGTGTGTGTGTGTGTGTGTGTGTGTGTGTGTGTGTGTGTGTGTGTGTGTGTGTGTGTGTGTGTGTGTGTGTGTGTGTGTGTGTGTGTGTGTGTGTGTGTGTGTGAACCCCACCCCCAGCCGCTACGGCACCCCCGAGGATCTGAAGCGTCTGATCGACGCGGCCCACGCCCTGGGCATCGTGGTGCTGCTGGACATGGTCCACAGCCACGCCTCCAAGAACACGGAGGACGGCCTGAACCGCTTCGACGGCTCCGACTCCTGCTTCTTCCACGCGCCCCCCAGGGGCCAGCACAGCCTGTGGGACAGCCGCCTCTTCAACTACTCCAGGTATGGGGGCCGGGCTACGCTCTTCTGGCAAAAAATAATAATTCTGGAATGTAAAAAAAAATGTTTTATTGATTGTGTTCTGCTTAAACCCGCACTATGTAGGGGTTCTGATTAGCAGCCCATTAAGCGTTAGTATCTGAGATTTTCCCATGGTGCTGAGGATGTGCACAGATTATTCCTGAGATACCTTCTTGTTTATGTCTGTCTGTCTGTCTGTCTGTCTGTCTTCTGTCTGTCTGTCTGAGATTGACAGAGAGACAGTCCGTCTGTCTGGCTGAGATTGTCTGTCTGTCTGTCTGTCTGTCTGTCTGTCTGTCTGTCTGTCTGTCTGTCTGTCTGTCTGTCTGTCTGTCTGTCTGTCTGTCTGTCTGTCTGTCTGTCTGTCTGTCTTCCTCCCTCCCTCCCTCCCCAAAAAAAACTGAATAGGTTGAGCACCTCTTGTGTAAGAGAGACCTGACAGCAACAAACCTACAACCAGTACAGGAAACAACTCATAACGTTTGGAAATGCAATGAAACAGGCAGAGAATCAAATAAACAGGTTCATCCTGTCCTTTTTAGACACTGCCCAGATGGCTTCCACAAGCCACACAGGTGGTCTGAAGGGTCTCCTCTGACGACAAGGCCACAGGTTGATGTTGAGTAAACCGCTTCTTTGCAGAGCTTGGAGAATTGTGACATTCAGAGCAGAGAGTTCAGAGGGGTATACCACGAACGGAGGTTTAACAAACACAGAGTTAACGCTGAACTCGAGGTTGATTGACACGGTGCCAACTCAACCAGAGCAGTCGGTTCCACCGCACGGGTTATGCATTAGTTAAATCAACACGGGTTTGGTTAACACAGGGTTAGACAACACCTATAAAGACGTGATGTATGGATCATGGAAACCCTGATCGAAATGGCGGAACGGGCCGCTTATTTCAATGAAATGGAATTTCAGGTTCTCCTGGAGAGCTATGACGAGGAGAAGGACATTATCACAAGAAAAGGGAACGCTAAAGTCTCTGCAACCCGGAGAACCAAAGCCTGGCAGCGGATCGCTGACCGCGTAAATTACATGTCAAAAGCATGATCCTTAATATTTGAGCCATGAATCTATTAATATCCCAGTTAGGCATTCTTAACGTTCCTACCACATAACCCTTTTCTTCAAAAAAAATATGTACTCCGATGGCTCCCAACCGGTCAGCAGATCGAGTAAAAATGAGGCATAAAAACATCATACGAACTGGTAAGCTTTTCCCACCATCGTATTGGTATATTTTGTCAGTCCAGAATCTAAATTGTCATACCCTATTTTTCACTCCTGCATTTAAATAACCCCTTTTTTTTTTAAGCCAATCGTAAAAAGGCCGACAGTCGGCAGACTGGATCTGGCCCTCAAATTGTCTTGACCCCGGTGGAGGAGCTGGCAATAGACATACATTCAGGGTACCCTGGCATGGAGGGGGTACCTGGAGGTACCTCCTCAGAGAGTCAGGGGCCATGTGTGGGTACCCCACTGGTTGAATGTAGGATTTTCTGTTGTCTGTTGTCAGCGCCTCTCAGCCATTATTGCTCTTTGTATGATAGGAGGCCGATGAATTCTTGGTCCGGACGCGGTTGGGTCATCTGAAAGGACTGAGATGTGCTCAGCATCTCCAACATTGATAGAGAAAACTACCATTTGCAAAGAACTGAGGGCTACGCAAATAGTCTGGGGTAAACTGAGGCCAAGTCCTCGATTGGTAGTGTTGGCTATGTAAGGCTGGAGAAGGCTATTTAAATATATTAAAGATTTGGGCGAGAATCGTTATATCTCCAGCAAAAAGTCATCCGGATATGCCAAGATGTCGAGCCGTGGTCTTATTAATCGCTCCCGGTGGATTGCACGAATAATTTGCGCTCCGATATCAACAGGCCTCTCATCAAAAGGGCATGCCATTGTGAACACATGAAATCTGACTCGGGCCAGGTTAGGCTGCCTAATCCAGCCATCAAACAAACATACCCCATACATGTTTAGATCAATCCAAGCACCTCATTCAATCAAGGTTTTAACCACTGATTTGAACATGCCTAAAGTCTCAAACTCTGACACAGTAAGCTTATTTTGAAGGTTATTCAGGCATAGGGGACAGGTGGATTGAAAAGCCTTCTTCACCAACTCTTTCCCAAAAAATAACCAGAATTTTTTTATCAAAGAGGATAATTGACACTTAACATTTGACTGTACCGTGGAAGAAATAGCCTGAGTACATTTTCTTTGACATATTGTGCAAAAAAAATACATTCAGCTGCCAGTAAGACTTACTATTCTGACTTCTTTATTTTCTCTCTTGCGCTACTCTCTCCCTACTCTCACTCTGTCATTTCTGTCTCACTAGTCTCTCACTCCTCTCACTCCTCTCCCTTCTCTCTCACTGTTACAACCCTTCTCTAAACCCATCTGCAAACCCATCTGCTCGGATTAACCCTCTCAGTTTGAATCCATTTCCATTTTAATATTTCAAATGGAAATAGATATTTTCCCAGTGCCTCTTTTTTTTTAATAGAATGTTCTTTGTTGTATTAAATATTTTTTGTCTTTTCGGATTTCTGGTTCGGTTTATTTTTAGTTCACTGTCATACGACCTTGAGTGTACGGAAAGGTGGCAAACAAATGAATGTATTATTATTTATTGTTACTAGATCGATCAGAACAAATCCTGCTTTTAACCACAACATCCAAAAATCTGTAAGCAACTGCAAACACATGCTTTTGTTAAACACCCCACATTTAAAACCATGATTTCAATGCATATCCTAGTTTATTTATTAACTGAGTGACCTGACCTGAAGTCAGATCTAGGTTACGGTGGGAGTAGGTAGAGCAGATTGTCTAACCTATTAACTACAATGCTGTTGAAGGCCGGTGTTTGAGTCTCAGCCGAAAGGTTTCTGAGTTTGATTTCCAATGTTTGCAGTCAACTTCTAGTCGTCCTTAGGCAAGATGACTATCCCCAAAAGACCTAACCTTATGAATAAACAGTTGATTTCCAAAAAAGCAGCTTTACAGATTCCAGAACAGTGGATGGTAAGCTGCCCAAAATATGCCCGTAGGCCTTGGGCCTGATTATTTGCACAAAGTGTTTGCCAGGTTGGGATCATTTTGACTTTGTTGAGCATATTGTGCAACGCTATGTCGGTGCATTTTGTTTTTAAACATGGAGAGACTGAAGACCTCCATCTTCTAGATTGTGTAGGACGATCAGGAGATGGGGAAAACAACCTAATCAGAGTGAATGTTGAGCAGGGTCATTATGAGAACCATTAAGTTAATTAACGAGGATATGCAATTAAAATGTTAAAAAGTTTGTAGTCGTTTCAAATGCGGGGGGAATGCAACCACACCGGATTGTAGTCGCTTCTTTTCTGATTACCGGTGATGTCGGAGTTAACTGTCTTTTATCTGCTAAACTCTGAGGATAATTTGTGCTGTATTACATGAGCAACCAAAGTAAGAGCATGCTAACCTTGTGCCATAAATCATGGCAAATATGCCATTTCCAAGTATTTTTTGTGATATGGATTATTTTATTTTATAGCAAACTGTTCGCTCCGTGGTGATTAATGGACATATGTTAACATGAATGCATGCGAGTGAACTTGGACAAATAAGAGTCATTCCATTAACATTTACGATCCATCAAAATGGGCTGGACTGTTTTACCCTTGGGAGCTAGGTCAACAAATGAGAAATCTGATTTTAATGTATTTAGATTTCAGCCAAATTCATAAGCAACGTGGCAGTTGACAAATGAGGCCAAACAGGAAGTGATACGCTCCCCCTTGAATCACCTCTTAAGATTCATAACGGCCAGCGTCATTCTGTCAAGGTCAAAAGCGGTGTGTGTGTTTATCCCCCCCCCCCCCCCAAAAAAAGACAGATTAATCAGATCTCTGTAGTGTTTAGTGGGGATTATGGCTGTGTATTTACAGCGTCTTATAAGAACGGGTCCCTTAATTGTGGATTAAACTCATCAAAGGCTCTTTCGTTCAGATGCACTATTCAACCGTTTGTCGCTGGGCTTTAAATGGTCCTAAATAATGACAGGACCATGTTACGTTGTTAGCAGAGCCCTCCGGCATCGCACAAGACGTCGAAATGATCCTGATAATCCTCTCCAGGCGCGTGGGCGGACAGACATGAAGGGACTGGTGGCGCTGGGGGTGTGCGGGGATGGGGGAGTGGTGGCGGGGTCTTTTGTCTGACCGCCGCCGCCGCCGTGTTCTCTCAAACACCAACACTATCGACCGTTGTTGTTGTTGTTGTTGTTGTTGTTGTTGTGGTTGTTCGCGGGCGCCCGCTAACGAAGAAGCCTGGCCTGTCCTGTGTCGCCGGGTAAGTGTTCCCCGGGCGGCAGGTCGAAACGGCTCCAGCCGGAGGCCGGGTCCTATCAGACGCGGCGTGAACAGCGTGCAGGGCGCCGGGCGCTGAGACGGCACGGCCGGGACTCCAATACATTACCCAATGCTTAGTGTCAGCCTCTGAGCCGTAATAAGAGAACAAGCCTTCGACTTCCATTAGTTATTGAGCTTCCCCCGCATCAGGAGCGCTCATTAGAGCCGCTGCAGACACACGCCGCCACTGGAAGCCGCGAGAGGAGTCATTTGTGAAAGCCCCGGAGGGCCGTCGCCGTAGCATAGCCCGCCTCATTTGTCTCCTCAACCCCCTCCTTCTTGCATGTTGTTTGGACATGCCTTTCCGTGTCAAGCCTTCGACGCTCGTCTCTTCGGAGAGGATATTAACCTCGGAGCGTGGCCTGGAACCTAGCCCCCCGGAATCCAGTCTGGGTTTTTAATCAGGCCTGGGCGGCGCTGGAAGCCCTGATCAGAAGCCAGCCATGATGCCCCTATTAAGCCGACAGGAACTGAATGATACCGGTGAACCCGGAGAGATGTATGGGTTTATTTATTTTTGTCCCTTTTTTTTTTGCCACAGTTCGGCACCGCTTCACTAACCACCCAACCACTTCCTTTTGGGAATGGGTTTGTGTTTAAATTCATTATAAAACTTTAATCAGGCTTTTTTAGACATGCATCAAATGCAAGCGCAGCTAGGGTAAACAGCTCGGGGCTTCCCGCGCAGCTAAAAAGTGGCTGAAGTAGTTGACGGTGATTAAAATGCCGGCCCGGGGAGATACACGGAGTAAGGCCTCGGCCGAGGTTTCTTGAGGACACAGAGCCGTCGCTATCAGTGTAATTGGTCCGAGTTTAGAAGGCCCTGAGAGTCACTTTATTTGACTCTGAAAGTCACTCACTTTTATAGTGAATTAGCGACAGCCTGAATGACTGATCACGGCTGTGTGATGTTATGGCAGCTAGTTATCTCCCAGACCTTGATGTCAGCTTCGGCAATATCCAGTTTAATACGCCTGTGGGCAGCGCGTTCGTATATACATATCTTATCTTTTTATGTGCGTGTGTGGTGCCATGAAAGACAGCGGCAGGGTGCGACGAGGAACTGGACTTTCCTCTTTTATGTGTTGTCCAATAAACGTCTGGATGAACGCGGAGCAGGAGGCTTGTTTTCATCCTGCCACGGTTACTTCAACCGGCCCTCAGGGTCAAGGACACCTTGGGTCAGCCCCTGATGAGCATGAGCCTGGGCTAGCGGGCTAGCAGGCTTTTTGTATGGCTCTGATGCCTGCACAAAGATGTAAGACTTCTGAGAGGACTGATGGTTGGCCCTTTCAGCTGATCTCTCTCTCTCTCTCTCTCTCTCTGTCTCTCTGTCTCTCTGTCTCTCTGTCTCTCTGTCCATCTCGTTGTCTCTCCAACTCCCTCCCTCATCTTCGGGAAAGGCTAAGTACTTGACCTCCAGTTCTGTAATTCTAGGTAGAGCAGGCGGTGCGGCCCATTGGGTCCTGGAGCTCTGAGGGCCAGGGTTTGGGGGCCCTGCTGTGCGCGGTCACGGGCCCGGTAAGGGCAAGTGCCCACTTGTGTTTGCAGGGCCTGGCACTTGAGCACTGAGTGTCACTGCGATCCTCCAACGCTAAAGTACATCAGTTTGTACTGCAGGTGATTTTTCAGCGTTGGCGTATGAAGTGCCCTTCCGGCATACCCATCTATATGATTGATTTGTCCATCACGCGGATGAATTCATTTTTTTTTTATACGTTTTTTCAAACAGTTTTATTTGGGATGGCAAAGCGGTGGGGATTCTGGGCCTTTAGCCCTGGGCGGGCGCTGCCCCGGCGTTGGGCTGGGATCTGCTGCCTGCGTACAGAACAGAAGAAAGACTTCTGAGAGATCTGATGGTCGGTTCTTTCAGCCGTTCCCCCTCCAGTCTCTCTCATGTCTCTCTCTTTTACTCACTCAGTCACTCTCACTCATCACTCTCTCTCTGTCCGTCTGTCTGTGTCTCTCGCTCTCTCTCTCTCTCTCGCCTATTCTCTCCTTCTCTCACTCTCTCTCATATTCTCTCCGTCTGTTTCTCTCTCATTAACTCTCTCTATCTCTATCTCAAGATCGCTCGCATATATTTTCCCGCCGCCTTTGTGTAAATTGTTGAGATATGAGGATCTGGCATCAAGGTCTCTCCACCTTTTGTTCTCTACGCCCTCTGTCCTCTGCTCCTGGCGCCCGGTAGTGCACTTGACTGCCGAGGGACATCCACTCCCTCCTTGATGTGGTTGTGACCCACACACGCACGCATGCACGCACGTGCGCGCGTGTGGCGATAAGCGTCTTGTGTATTTTATGTGAGGATCTCTGTGGTTCTCGCTGTGCTCATGATTAAGCTTGTTATTATAATCAAATGGTGGATGAAGGCAAATTACCACCCGAGCACTGAAATGGGTTTTCATTTCCCGGTAGGCCCAAGGCAGGTTGCTGAGGAAGTATTGTTATTCTTATTGACCTACACTATATTCAAATAATAATTTAACGACAAACGGGAAGCAATTATTAATGACTGAATGATTATATCATTATAAATCCAAGGAATTAAGAGACACATTTACCTTTTCAGAGTATAAATTGGATTCTTTAAGTTTGTAAACAATCTTTTCTCATAAAAGACATTCAGATAAATGTGCTTTCTAACAGCCTCCAGCATTGTTCAAAACATAATGGACATACCAAGAGACACAATACAGGCTTTAACAGTAAAATAAGATGCATATTCTCATGTTTAATTAGTATTAGCAGCAATGCAAGAGTGTATAACTGCCGCTGTTCCAATACATTTCTAACTTATTATATTTTCATCTGGCAGCTAGTATCTTTCTTACTTGATTTATGAATGTGGACATGGGCGTTGTCTCAATAATTTCATTGGCCACAATGGCTGCTCTTTTGGTAAATAAAAGACTGACTTCGACAGAACAGGAAATTACACAGTAGGACAAGTGAGATGGAGCCAGCAGAGTTGATCAGGGTATTTATAGTGTAACTATAGTTACAGGCTGTATTATTCAATTTATTGAACCTGTCTTGAATATTTTATTTTATTAAATATTTAAAGTTTCATATCCACTTACCAACCATCAAATACGTTTGGTAAGGTACTTGCCAGAAATGTTTAGTATCAAACGATCCATTTTTAGAATAGTTTTTTTTCCTGAATCATACGCCATCATGTAGCACAAATGAAGCAGCTAACATGCCAACCAGGGGCGTGTGATAACTCCTTAAACATTTTAAGTTTATTGACCTACACTATATTTAAATGATAATTTAACGACAAACGGGAAGCAATTATTAATGACTGAATGATGTATTACAGACATATTAAGTACTGTTCTGTAATAATTACAAGCACAACGGCGAAAACAGATGCGGTAGCCTGTAATAGTGAACCCAGGCTGCTGTACCAACAAACAGGAAAGATTTGCCTTCTTGTTGTGCTGTCCCAGTTTTCCTATTTATTGAAGTCGGGGTTCTCCCGCGGGGTTCCAGACCACACTCCGGTACCTGCTCTTCGATCAATGAACCCACAGCTAGGGGTCGGGAGCTTAACTACCGCTCCGCTTTTAAAGGCCCATGGCTGACGGTGTTTAGGACCCTGGGGAGACCCTGCTCCTGGCTGCCACACTGAGGCCAAACCTCCCTGCTGCCAAGGCTGCTGTGGGGAGTGAAACGAGCTAACGAGCTAACAAGCTTAGCTCCTACTACCGAGTTGTTAGCCGGTTGGAGTTCTTTGTAAGGCATAAATACACCGCAGATACTGATTATTTATAATTGTGTATATATTTTAGCATTATATTCTAGGTGTCTATTTTAACCTGAACTCACGCTGACGCTTCTACCAAGAGGATATCCTTGTACGTTTGTGCTTTGGCAAATAAAACCGTCTGGTTCTGATTTATATCGGGACTGCACGGGGTAGTAAGATCTCAAACACCTCGAGGAGCTCTGCCGATCCTTCTTTAAAGCATCTACTCTCGGAGGGAAACCCACGAAAAGGGAATATAACATCCCCTTCTTGGCTTTCAGAGTGCTTTTTAAACCTTTCAACTTAGTGTTAAATCCCACACTTGGAGGCGGACGCAGCAGGATGCGAGGCTCCGCGGCTGGCCTGGTGAAGGTCAAAGTGATCCATCACATTTCCTTGTTATTAATTATTGAGCTCCTGATTCGCCGTCGTCCGAGTGGTCCGCGTGACATCAATAAACTCTCATCCAATTTACATAAATGGGTTACACAAGAAATGGGTTATGGGCTCAATAAACTGGGGCTGGGCGGACGCAGGGAAATGGAATGAAGTGGGGAGGCATGTTCGTCCCTCTCGCTTGCTCCAAAACGTGTGCCATTCATCAGGCTGTCTTGGGGCATTATGCTCAAACAACACCCCCCACCCCCCCCCCCCGCGAGCTCACAGAACAGACCTGCCAGCGCCGGGGAATTTATTTGTTCTTATCTGCGCTTCTTAACTGTGATGCGGCGAGCGTCCCGGGTTTAAATCTCCCTCACGGCCGTCATGACAAGTTACCTTGACTACCCCCCCCCCCCCACACACACTTCCTCCCTCTCTTCCACCGATCAAGACTACTTCCAGAAACACATGCTTTGCTATCTTCCTCCCCATCCCGCCGTGCCACGGAGAAGGCATCCCATAATATGGGTCAAGCCGGCGACTGTGCGGTACGGCAGGAATTAAGATGGGTGATGGATAGCGGCACAGGGCGCGGGCCTCGTGTTAATTGAGTTGAGGGATTGTTGTCGCGCCGTGCCTCCGCGGCTGTAGCAGGTGAGAGGGGAGCCGGTGTGACAAATGGCTGAAGAGATGGATTACCTGTGCGTTAGCATGCTCACAGAAGGACAAACCCGAGCACTTCACTCAATAAGAGCGGGAGCTAAAAGAAGTGGGTCACAGTCTGTCCTTTTTCCGATCCCTTTCTCAATTCATGCGTCTTTTGCTATGCTAATTTATAACACGGCGGCGCATGCTAAATGATGAACTAATTTGGGCCTAGATGAGATAGGAAGGGAATTCCTGCAGGTATAGCCGCTGTCGTCGTAACTTTTCTTTCCGCGGTGTAATTGGACCGCGTGATGAGTGGTGCTTGGGGTCTTCGCGTGAGAGGCTAGGTTTCGTCTTTCGCTGTCTCAGGCTCTCTCCAGCCATTAACCTCCCCCACCCCCCAAAACACAGGCACCAGCGCACACAGTAACACTCACACACACACACACACACACACACACACACACACACACACACACACACACACACACACACACACACACACACACACCCAAACACACACACACACACAGTAATACACACACACACACACACACTCAGTATCACACACGCACACAGACCGTAGCACACACACTCGCAATATCTCATACATACATAGGCACACACTCGCGCACACACACACACACACAATCTCTGACGCACACTATAATACACTCACACCCAATGGGATACACCGAGCCTGGTCTTTAGAAACAGGGCACATAAAGCGCCTGACTAGGGCTACTGGTTTATTTATCCCCACCCACCCCACTCCCCGCCCCCACAGACAGGCCCCATCAAGGGGGGCTTCCATACCCCAGGATGTGAGCTCTTCCCTGGGGAGGGTCCGGGTGAATTGAAGACGGGTCACACCACGCGGAACATCGCACGCCTCGATCTACTTGGTGCTTCGGCTTAGCAGTCGTTTTTTTTAAACAGTGAGAAACTGTTTGTTGTTGTTGTTAGGTGTGTGTTTGGGTTTGGGGTCAAGTATTTAGGCATGTACACTCTGTGGATGTCTGTTAGAAAATACAAATTAAATCAAGCAGACGGGTTCTTGCGACAGCGGGGGGAATCATCTCTTGTTGGTTGCACGCAAGCACGTTCGAGCACGCACACAAATATGTACGCACACACGCGTAGGCGTGGCAGACGGCAGCTGCCGGAAGGTTCAACCCGCCGTATCCATGGCAATGTGCCCCCTGGAAGAGACGGGGGTTGCGTTGCGAGTTCCTCTGTGTCAGTTCGTTTTTTGTTGTATTTTATCCTTCCAAAGAAGTTCAGAAATTCCTGAGGTTTCCCCTCCCCCCTCTAAAGGATGCCTGTTGCAGGCGAGGTGGCAGGTTCGAGTTCGGAATCCACGATAACACGACCGCAAACGGGCTTCTGTCGGCTCTTACCCACATGATTGTTGTAATGTTGTTCTTCTTCCTGTGACCTGTCGGATGAGAGAGAGAGAGAGAGGAAGGGAGAGGGGGAGAGAGAGGGAGGGAGGGAGAGAGAGACGAGGAAGAGAAAGAGAGAGAGAGGGGGAGAGAGAGAGAGGGGGGGAGAGAGAGACAAGGGAGAGAAAGAGGGAGAGGGGGAGAGAGAGAGAGAGACAGAGAGAGGTCCCAAGGCAGTCCAAGCATGTCGTTGATCTCATCTTCGGCAGCGGGAACTCAATTCCCAGCGCACTAGCTGTTTGTTTACCAGAGTGTAGCGGGAAATCCTATCAGTTCAAAGACGGTGATAATATAAATATATATGTGATATAGAATGAAATAAAGACGAGGGAAGAGGATCCCTTGCCCAGAATATCATTTGGCGCGTTGCCATGGGGATGGCGGCGCCGTTTGCGTTGCCGGCCGCCATAGCTACTGTACTGTAAAGACGGTGACCGCCCCTGTCCCCCCTGTTGTGCTCCATGCTGGGCGGTGATGCCTTAAGTCATGGAGCGCCACAGCGTGGGGAGGAAGAGGAGGGAGGAAGGGGAGCCAAAGGAGGAGATGGGGGAGGAGGAGGAGAGGAGGTGGGAAGAAGGTGTGGGGGGATGAGGGGAAGGGAGAAAAGAAGGAGACGGAGGGGGAGAAGAGGAAGGGGTGAAATGAGGAGAGAGGGAAGGAGTCTTTCTAGGATTCACTCTACCTTTACGGCGTGTGACCTTGAGTTCCTGTGGGTGGGTCTGTCGTTCGGCGTGTAAGCATTTGTCTAGACTTCCGTCAGACAAACATCCGTCCTGATGCATTAGACTATATACATGTATAGATGCAGCCTGTATACATGAATCTACACATTGTATTTCTTTTGTGGCTGTAGCTGGGAGGTGCTGCGTTTCCTGCTGTCCAACCTTCGCTGGTGGATGGAGGAGTACCGCTTTGACGGCTTCAGGTTCGATGGGATCACCTCCATGCTCTACCATCACCACGGCATCGGTAGGTCCAGCACACACACACACACACACGCACGCACGCACGCACGTACCATGCACACGCATGCAAGCCATCCAAACCTTAGCTTCATGGAAGACCCCGGATTAAAGTTGTTCATGTATGCCACATCGGTTTGTCTGTCTGTGTCTGTATTATCTATGTCAGGGGTTTTCAAACTTTGCATGTGTGTGGACTACTATTTGTAATCAAGAATTTACGCGGACCACCTCATAATGCACGTAATAAAATATGTGAAAAAAAAAAAAGGTCTACTAACAATAAAAATAACTGGTCATAGCGTCAGTTCAACAGGCTAGTTAAAATAAAGTTGGCTGCACACAACGGATGCCACATATTTTATAGGAATTCTGTAAATTCCGGTAAAATGAATCCATGAACCACTTGCAGTACCGTCACGGACCACACTTTGGGAATGACTGATCTATGTCATTATATCTGTCATTATTAGTGCTGTCAGTTTAACGCGTTATTAACGGCGTTGACGCAAACCAATTTTGACGGCGATAATTTTTTTTATCGCGCGATTAACACTCTTTTGGCTTGGCCAACGTTGTCGTTTTTTTTCACCTGCTGTGTAGCAACAACTAGTCACGTTAGAAAAACTATAACACCATTGCGGATCTACACCGGAAACAAAAAAAAAGCACGCCGCACAAACTTGTTGGGGCAAGCAAGGATACAGAGCGGGTGAAAAACTCCTTAAAAGTGTGTGTGTGTTTGTGTGTCAATCGAGCCTGCACAAGAATTCAATGTTGTCATTAGCTGTTACGTCTTTCCGACCAATCGCAGTTCAAGGCCCACCTGGGCTGTACCACTTCGGGAGGGGCCGCTCAGTTACTCCCCTCTAGACAAAATCGACTTGTTTGCGTCTGTTGAGTGAGTTAGAGGTTGCGGGCGCACAGCTCAGGCTGCCAGACTTCGCTGCATGGAACTTTTATATGCGCAATATTGTTATCCCGCAGTAATCAGCCCGACAGCCCCGAAACGTTAATGGCCCACCGGGAATTTTCCTGACTCTCCCAATTACCACTCCGTGTGTGTGTGTGTGTGTGTGTGTGTGTGTGTGTGTGTGTGTGTGTGTGTGTGTGTGTGTGTGTGTGTGTGTGTGTGTGTGTGTGTGTGTGTGTGTTTGTGTGTGTGTGTGTGTGTGTGTGTGTGTGTGTGTGGGCGCGTTATTCGATAGCTTGGTAATGCGTATAGGCCTACGTTCGGTAGGAATATTCATACTGGTTTAAATAATAAATGTTATTGTATTTCCCATCTTTGCTGAGCAATAGTTTTGTTCGAAAGTTCAATGATTGAAACAAATAAAAGCCTGGTCTATTGAAGTTTTACGGCAGGCCTACCACTGTCATGCACCTACCCGATGTCAAGTGGACCGGGTTGAATTCACTGCGGGTCTCTCTTCTTACTGTCCTTCTCAACACTCTCGGATCTCACTAAAAGGCTAGCAGAACGAAATCAAGAGGTATTTAGAATAATTGTTGCGATTAATCGCAAGTTAACTATGACATTAATGTGATTAATCGCGATTAAATATATATATATATATATATATATATATATATATATATATATATATATATATATATATATATATATATATAGTTATTTATGTTACAACATAGATAACATTTTATCTATCTGTATTATCCATATATGAAGGGATTTCATTTAGAAAAGGGATTGGTATTCAGTACTGAGTAAAGTCACTGTGGCAGATAGGAAGTACAGTAGTCACAGGACTGAAACTAAACTAGAACCAGGACAGCTGACAATCAATGCTAAGCTAATGTAGCGGAGCTGATTGTCCTGTCTGGACCGCAGCCAGGCCTTCCGGTCATATGACATCACTTCCTGTACGCCCTGAGACGATGCAAATAGTCAGTGAGAAGGTCTCCGTTCACACCCACACCGATGACGGCTGTCTTAAATCTCCACTTTTACCTGCCTAAAGCCATAACACTTATATGGAATATTAATTTAATTGACTTTCTAAATGACAAACGACACACTTGAAATTCCTTGTTTAGGTACAAACCTTTATCTCATTCTGATTTTCATACGCAGTCAGATTCAAACACGGATATGGGTAACCACAACAAAAGCAAACGACAGTTGGTGATCATATTACAAGACCACACCTCTATAAAGCCAAAGTGAAAGCAACCAATCAAATATTTCCAGGGACTGTTGCTAAGCAGCATTCTCATGCTGACAACATTTTGGTTTAAGGCAAATTTACAATTACAAATATAATTGATGTTCCTATATTTTTACTTTTAACTCATCTTTACTGAATCATAACATTACATAAAAATAACATAATCAAGAGCAATTTAGTATTTTTTTTATTATTGGTTATATTAATAAAAGGAAATCGAATACAGTTTCCACATATTATTATTTATCTGATTTAATAAATCTTGTGAACAAAATAGTTCAGGCTTACTTTAATATCCTTTGTCAAATTTCAGTACTAAGAGACACAACATAAACATTTATTTAGGAATCAAGTTTTGTAACTGTAGAAAAGTGGTTATTGCAGGGTAAAATAATTTCCCCATATTTTGGAATGTACCCATAAAGTATCCCACATCTAGACCCCTTGATTTACAAGAAATAGGAAGGTAAATCTTAATCTAATCTAATCAAATCATATTGTTGCAAGGAAGATTAAAGCATTGTCTTTCTATTGAAGAGTAGTGCAGGATTAGAAGTTTTCTTGAAAGGCTGCAACCAGATTTATGGCTCTGTAAAACACAAGCATACCATTATTATTTTAAATGATAATCATCAGTCTAAATATTTTTGAAAATGGAATCCGTTGAACTGGGACTTACCCGGATGACCGACGCCTGACGTCTACATGTTGGGTTCTGCGAGAAACAGAAGCAACTCAATAATTTAATAAACAAATATATTAAATAATTAGATAATAAGTGGACCCATTCTTTATTTTCTAGTGACATTTTAAACACCAGTACAACTGTCCGATCTGAAGCCATTAGCCACTGATGAACAACGCGGCGCAGTTCACTCACAAAATGAAGTTGTCTCGTTTGTTGTGATAACAAAAACAAAATGTCTGCCGACTCTGACTCACCCCAGGCGTGGACTGTCCGTTTGCCGATGTGTGTGACCTGGCACGCATACGACTCTTCCTTGGAGGGAGTGATGTCGGCGAACTTGGACAGGTGGAAGTGCCAGGTCTTGTCGAAGGACAGGTCGGTCTGATTGGCATTGGGGAGGACCGCGCCGTCCTTCAGCAGCTCGATGGTGATCTCTGGGGGGTGGAAGGCTTGCACCAGGCAGATCAGGGTGTTGGCCTCGCCTAACTCTGCCGGCTTGCTGCTGTACACCTGCACCTTGGGCACAGCTGGAGGACGTCGTACATGGTCGACAATTACTTTATATTCGTCTGATTAATAAGGATATTATTGAACTGTAATTGTTGATATTTATTATACTTTCTCTCATTGTGACGTGCATAGAGTGACCTCATATAACAACAATATAGTCAATACTGAAATGGGTTTATGTAGGCTAAGTTGGGTCATTTGAAGAGAATATTAAGAAGAGTTTTCAAAGTGCGGATGTAGATCTGGCAGTGAGTTTAATGATGCCATAGAGACTGTGTCGTAGTTGGAAATGTCAAAGTGAAACTAAACTTGAGGGGAATTCCACCGAGCCGATCACACAAGAAAGAGCAAGTAAAGTAACAAAAAAAGTAAACTATTGATATATTTAACTATGCAACACAATGCGATTATAGAATTAGGTAGATCTCTCAAGAATACAGAACATTATTTCTGTATTCGGTTTTTCAAGCTGATTTTAGCCGAGTCATGACAACATACACAAGTTGTAACAGATCTTTAGGCTGGTACTTACATTCCTTGGACTCCACAGTACACAATAGCAGGGCCACAGCCACTGCACAGAATGTAATCTTCATGATTTTGATCGGTTTTTCTTCCCGAGACGATGAGCTGTTGACTGGCAGAGAAGTCGAGTAGAATGGAGGAAACCGAAAGCAAGGAACTAGAAATAGGTCTCTGGCTCCACCCACAGCCAGAATCTATTTTAACAGCCAATCATAATTTCCAGTTTCATGTTGCTAGGTAAGGGACTTCAGGCTGTGCTGTTCAGTTGATATGAGGACACGTAGAGCAACATTGTTTTTGTTAAAGTAATCCTATGTTAACAAAAATAATGAGTGAAGCAGCCTTTTTTGTGGACTCAATATTTTCAAAGTTCTTGTGTTCTCAAGAACATATAGGCCATCGATATAATTATATTTTGTGTTTGTCTAGTTCTAGTTGTTATCATATAAGCTATTTCTTAAGTCTTTGAAATTTTACTTTGAAATGTTTTTATCCCTTTGTGTCTTATTCTTGCCTACGGTGTTATGTGTTCTTCTTTTCGGTTCAGTTGTGAATCACAGTCAATGTGTCTAACCTGACTTCCCCTCTGGACCTTTGGTCTTATCAAAGTCAAAGTGTTGCATAATAAAATAGTGCAGTATAACATGGTCATTTTATACAATAATAATTGTTGGAGAATAAAATGTGTTTGGGTTACGGTTTGTTATCAGGAATGGAGCCAGGGCTAAGAAAATTACTGAGGACTATTTTTCTTCAACCTACAACAAACAACATTGGCTGCAATATTTAACCAACACATAACTCAACAGACATTTTAATATGCTACCTGGACGGTATAATTCACATTCAGGCCTATTCTATATGGCATTTCATAAAAACCTGAATACCTAGGGTTGTGATTTTGCCTTTTTTTTTAATGTAGTCAACCTTTAAGATTAGTTTTTAAAATGAACATTTGATGCCACACACTTTGCAAGCTAAATGATTTGTCTAATGTAAGATGTTCCTCAACCTTCACAGATTACACAGTTCTCTCTGAACCCTCTTTCCGCCTTCTCATTTGTAACCATTGAGATGTTTCCCTGTGACTTATTAGTGATATACTCGCTGATGTTCCCTACGCCTGAGTCGCTCCCTTCTGTTCTGTGTCACAGCCGTAGGTTTCTCGGGCGACTACAGCGAGTATTTCGGTCTGCAGGTGGACGAGGACTCTCTGGTCTACCTGATGCTGGCCAATCACATCCTGCACACGCTGTACCCCACCTGCATCACCATCGCAGAGGTGAGGATGCCAGTCGATCACACCGTCTGCGCACGCTACGTCCGCTTTGGGCTAGGAGGAGGCTCACTCCAGGGTGTTCCGTCAGGAGGGGAGAACGCCTGTGTTGGCGTTGCCGTAGTAGCAGCGCTAAGGAAGCTAGCCTATCAAATCCTATCAACAATCTACCCTGCCGCAATTATCACTGTGGCAGAGTTGAGGTGGACCCCCGGTCGTTACTCCAGAGTCCTCCGGGGTCAAGGCCAGCTAACAGCTGGCTTGATGTGCAACCAACTGACTAATCTTATTAGATAGGTCGTTTAAATAGGGTGTGGGTGTGTGTGTGTGTGTGTGTATGTGTGTGTCTGTTACCTGTGTAAATCTGTGTGTGTGTGTGTGTGTGTCCCAGGATGTCTCTGGGATGCCAGCTCTCTGCCGCGGTGTGGAGGAAGGGGGGCTGGGCTTTGACTACCGCCTGGCCATGGCCGTCCCTGACAAGTGGATCCAGGTGAGAACTCACTACATACCCCCCCGGGTTTGCTCACATTGTCCACAGTCCGCTTCAAACAATCATGACACTTTCTCCAAACCGTCAGTCAGTGGGATAGGTCAAACTGTCAAGATTGTAATCTGAATAATATATTCATCTTTACGGTTTCACTTTCTATTCGTGTCCTGTTACTGTGTAATTACACATGTGAGAACTGTATACTGCAATGTAACAACATGCAACAGCATGTCCTTAATGTTTATCATCTTGTTTACAGGGGGTTGGATCGTGTAATTACAATGTAAAAAGGACACTAATCTTAATTGTGTTTTCAAGTGAAATAAGGATACATGGCCATAAAACACGGAGGTTAAAGGTTGAGATTAGGATAAATAATCGTACACTGAGTAAGAAGGCAGCCCGGTACTTTCCAACCCTTTGTTTGGGTGATCGGTA
Source organism: Gadus morhua (assembly GCF_902167405.1). Classification (NCBI taxonomy): domain Eukaryota; kingdom Metazoa; phylum Chordata; class Actinopteri; order Gadiformes; family Gadidae; genus Gadus; species Gadus morhua. The sequence continues at coordinate 5,370,770 of NC_044063.1, forward strand.
CATACCAACATTCAGGGTTTGTTTTCCTTTCAACATGAGTCATCTTTCGAAGTGAAACTGGGAATTAGGGTGGGATTTAGCAAAGCAGGGATTGTGATTGGATCATTCAGGATTTGATTGGCAGCAATGGTAAAAAGTACCAAAAGTACCAACTGCTTATTATTTATATCATATTAGTAGATCAGATCCCGAGTTCTAAGTTTCATTGTTGTTTTTTGCGTGAATGCGATCACCAACTCTTGTTTTAAAGGATGGCAATGTTTTAGAAATGTAGCAGTTTTTTAGGGAACTCATTTAGCGTACATTCCTCCAAGGACATTTATTCATGGTTTTGGTTTTGGGTCAGCGAAGCCATGCACCACATTCAAACCTTTAACTGAACAATATCTCCTGCATTTGGGTCCCTGGGCCAACTGATTTCTTATGGGTTTGGAGTGGGTTTGCTGTCATTAATCGTGGTGAATTGCTTTCCTTCAAATTCATCTGACCAAACATATGTAATGTCCTCGACTGTAGGATTGGCTCTCTTGAAGGAAGCTGTTATTTGTGTTTCTTTCTGCCCTGCGCTGGTCCAGGAACACAGTCCTGTTATTGGCTTTATGAAAAGCTTCGAGTCCATCAAAGTCGATCAGCTATTTGGCCTTTAGTGATAGATCCCCACTGCTGGAAATTACTTTATTTAGTCTCCTTGGCGTCGCAAACTAAAAGCCTCTGAGGCTAAAAGCCAGACACTACTCTGTGTATTCACCAACCCTGTGTATACGTACGGATCTATGTTATTTTCCTCGGTAAAGCACTGCAAAGTAATACAATGTAGGCTATGATGGCAAAATATTTATGCTGAAAATATGTCGGGACATATGGCAGCGGGCAGCTTTACCGCGTTTAAGTGGAGGCGTTGAAGGCATGAAAAGTTTTTCTTTCAATGCAAATTACTCAAAAGTTTGATGTGTTTGGTACGAAATAATACGCATTTTGAGCAGAAGTATTAAAAAAAAAAAATCGTCCTTAAAGGTCCCATGACATGAAAATCTCACTTTGTGAGGTTTTCTAACATAAATATGAGTTCCCCTAGCCTGCCTATGGTCCCCCAGTGGCTAAAACTTGCGTTTGGTGTAAAACGAGCACTAGCTGTTCTGCTCGCCTTTGAAAAAACAGAGGCTCAAGCGCGCTGATTTGGAATGTCTGTGCTCATGACGTCATGAGGAATCTCGGCTCCTCCCCTTACTCTGCCTGGCCCGCCCAGAGACGTTGGCCCGCCAATGAGACTCGACCGTGCGAGCGCCACATGTGTGTGTGTGAATACACACACTGTAACGCAAGTGTTTCTTGTCGGTTCTTTAACGTGTCTTGTATTTCCACAACGAGACTAGCGTGGGGGTTATCTGAGCCATGTTTGAGAAGGAATTGGGGGAAAGGAACTTTGGTTTGACTCGCTGAAGTACATGAACTGCGACATGCCGCCGGTTGCCGCGAGGCACCATCGCCCGGCAGCGGGCAGCTGGCAGCAGGCAGCGCGCTGTTCAGTCGACTTCAGGTTGATGTGAAAGTGGAAGAACCAGAGACGTCGCAGAACCCGACAAAGTCGTTTGTGATTCATAATATCGTCTGGAGGCGCACACAATATATTATATGATATAGATATCTATGTATTATATGATATTATTTAGATATAGAGCTCCAGGACTGTAACGCAAGTGTTGTACACTTCCTTGTTATTTGGCGCATAACGCGTCGGACTCTCGTCTCTGGTATTTCTACAACGAGACTCGTATTGGGGGTTATCTCAGCCAAGGTTGAGAATGAATTGGGGGGGAAAGAACTTTGGCTTCGACTCCCTCAAGTCAAGAACATGAACCACGACAAGGAGGAGAAAGGGATCTTTGCCGGGCAGCGCTTAGGCACCTCCGCCTCCGGCGGTGGTCCCTCAGCGGGGCTCAAGCGGGAGACATTCGCCGCCAACAATCCCTTTCTCCTCCATGTCGTGGTTCATGTTCTTGAGGGAGTCAAAGCCAAAGTTCCTTCCCCCCAATTCATTCTCAACTTTGGCTGAGATAACCCCCAATACGAGTCTCGTTGTAGAAATACCAGAGACGAGAGTCCGACGCGTTATGCGCCATCACACCAACTAACGGTTATCCAAATAACAAGGAAGTGTACAACACTTGCGTTACAGTCCTGGAGCTCTATATCTAAATAATATCATATAATACATAGATATCTATATCATATAACATATTGTGTGCGCCTCCAGACGATATTATGAATCACAAACGACTTTGACGGGTTCTGCGACGTCTCTGGTTCTTCCACTTTCACATCAACCTGAAGTCGACTGAACTGCGCGCTGCCTGCTGCCGGCTGCCCGCTGCCGGGCGATGGTGCCTCGCGGCATGTCGCGGTTCATGTAGCCTACTTCAGCGAGTCAAACCAAAGTTCCTTTCCCCCAATTCCTTCTCAACCATGGCTCAGATAACCCCCACGACAGTCTCGTTGTGGAAATACAAGACACGTCAAAGAACCGACAAGAAACACTTGCGTTACAGTGTGTGTATTCACATTGATGTGGACGTTGAAGAACCAGGAACGTCGGAATATCGTCTCACACAGCTTTTGGCCGTGATAATATGTATTATATGATATAGATATCTGTGTAGGCTATATGATAATATTTAGATATAGAGCTCCAGGACTCCCGTGTGTTCTAGAATATTTACAGAACACGGCTAAAGGCTGTTTGCGCCTCGCCATTGCGATACATCCACTGTAAACAGAGCGCATGGTACCGTCCCTGGCTGCAAGCTGCTCAGGGCCACACCCCCACCCTCCTCCTTGACACGCCCATCGAAACAGCGCATTTGGGGGAAGCTCAATGTGCGACTGGCTCGGAGTGGCTGTAACTCTGCACCACGGCTGAATTTCAGGAACGTCTTTGAATACTGTGTTAGTTGCCCACTAATACCTATATTAAAGAATACATAAAATAGCATGTCATGGGACCTTTAAGTCTTTCGGGGAGAATAGACACTTCAAAGCAATGCCGTACTAAATATTCAAAACATGGAGTACTTTTAAAAGATTATCTTTACAATTAGAAAACTGTCAAGGATTTTTAAATTTGTGTCTTTTCATTTTAAAACAAAACGAAATTGCCAATGTCTTCTGCTCCTGTTTATGCCCTTAGAAATGTGAAGACAATTATTCTTGTCTCCTTTACCGTGGGTCTGAATGTAGTGAGACGTGTTGAGCTTCTCTGTCGAGGTCACAGCACTTCTGGTCCAGACTCTACTCTGTGTATTAACCAACCCTGTGTATACGTACGGATCTATGTTATTTTCCTCGGTAAAGCACTGCAAAGTAATACAATGTAGGCTATGATGGCAAAATATTTATGCTGAAAATATGTCGGGACTTATGGCAGCGGGCAGCTTTACCGCGTTTAAGTGGAGGCGTTGAAGGCATGAAAAGTTTTTCTTTCAATGCAAATTACTCAAAAGTTTGATGTGTTTGGTACGAAATAATACGCATTTTGAGCAGAAGTATTAAAAAAAAATAATCGTCCTTAAGTCTTTCGGGGAGAATAGACACTTCAAAGCAATGCCGTACTAAATATTCAATACATGGAGTACTTTTAAAAAATTATCTTTACAATTAGAAAACTGTCAAGGATTTTTAAATTTGTGTCTTTTCATTTTAAAACAAAACGAAATTGCCAATGTCTTCTGCTCCTGTTTATGCCCTTAGAAATGTGAAGACAATTATTCTTGTCTCCTTTACCGTGGGTCTGAATGTAGTGAGACGTGTTGAGCTTCTCTGTCGAGGTCACAGCACTTCTGGTCCAGACTCGCATAGAGCCGCTGCGGTCCACTCAAGTGCTGGCAGCTCCGGAGAGAAGGAGCTGAATGTTCCGGCATATTTACATTACTGACAGTTAGCGATAGCTTTGTGTCAAGTGGCTGAAGTTTCTCAGTCTGGCTTAAGGTCGGTTTGAAGTTAAAGGGTTTGATTTTATTATGTGAGCTAAAGCAGTAAATCGTTCAAGAAGACGATGTCAGGTAGGCTTGAGTTTATGGGATGAAAGGGGAGGTAATATTATGGATATATGTACACAGTCTCAATCAGATGGATTTTAATGAAATTAGAAAGGAAATTTAGAACAATTACAAAAGAAAAAATCTATTAACCTTTTAAGCAATCAGGGATCTGCTCCTACTGTTATTTCCCCTCGATGTTATTATTCAATTCGGTATTGTATGCAATATAAATTAGCCCAAATTAAACATTGTAATTATTTAAGAAAGAGTTGGCTTGGGGAGAGAAAATATAAATATTTTTTTAATGAATTAACATGCTCTTTTTTGTCGAACTCTGGTTTGTTGACGTTATGTAAGCCTCTTGGAGGAGAGCAAATTAAACTTGTAGTTATACTGTTCAGGAGGCTGGTGGAGAGCCGTGGAGAACACCGACTTTGGGAGCGCTCCTCGCTCGCTCTGGGTTACAAATGTCCACAGAGGGCTCCACTTTAGCTCCTCAAACTGTTCAGATGAATACCCCCCCCCCCCCCCCCCCCCCCCCCCCCCCCCGCCCCAACACACCTACCCTACGGAGCACAGCGTGAATTTCATTCCAACATTTTACACATTTTAACAACGTTTTCCAACATCAGCACTGAGCTGGCAGGGTGTTCTGAGGTGAACAGAACAGACCCCAGGCTGCCAAACACTGAATTCACCCCAAATGACACACTACACACACTACACACTGCACACAACTACACAGTACACACTCTAAATGGACAGCACAGTTTGCATTATGGAGACTAAATGGAAATATGTGCTCCGTTTTGGCCTCCCGTTCACACTGAGCTGCTGTGTTCCACCGCAGAAAAATTCAATATTTTAAAACTGTGTGTGTGTGTGTGTGTGTGTGTGTGTGTGTGTGTGTGTGTGTGTGTGTGTGTGTGTGTGTGTGTGTGTGTGTGTGTGTGTGTGTGTGTGTGTGGTAACAGCTGGAGGAGTTGTGACATGCTGCTGTTTCTCCTCCCCAGGGGCAAGGCCTCACGTCGTTCATCAGCTCTGTCTCTCACAGCGGGACACACACACACACACACACACACACACACACACACACACACACACACACACACACAGAAAAAGAGTTAAGGATAGAGTCCCACGAATTACCTTCCGTAGCGATTCTAGCTCTTAGCGATGCTAACTCTTAGCTATGTTAGCTCTATAAAGCTTGTTCTATAAAGTTATTTCAAATGTAGTACACACTTTTAAAGGTGTTTGTTGCGGGTGCAAGTGGTGGACTCAGGCTATTTGAAGAGCAGGGGCGGGGATATAAAACTTGGGCACCTACTGCACGACATGAGGCCCTAACAGTGCGTAAGAGCTAAGATGCATCATGTTTGATGAAATAGGGTTCATCCTTGTTTACGATTAATATTATGTTATTAAGCGATCTAGATGGAAAGTATAACCACAACTCAATGCTAAAAACACACCGGGAACTATGAATCTTTTAATCTTCTCAAAGTATCTTGGGATACAGACATGTCATGTCTTCATGGCACCCACTTTTGAAAAACTGTGGGGGCCCCTTGCAGGGGAGGCTGTAAGGCACTGCATCTCATTATCTTCGCTGGAATTCTTTTCTTCATTGCAATGGTACTTTGTTGGGTTTTCTCACTGCGGAAAAGTGCTGGCAGATCTGCTTAGATTTAATTGATTAATTTGCATTTTTATTTTCCTGCGCTTTGTGAAATGGCTGAACCGTAAAACCACGTTTTTTAAAAGTTTTATAAATGTGTTTTGCGCGGCGAATTCTTGGAAGGAGGGGGCGTGCTAAGACCCAGTACAACTTTGTGAAACAATTTATTAACATTGTTGTCTATGAGCTTTCTAATGAGCAGCATTGTATAGGAAATGCTGCACACAGTGTTATACTGAGAGGCTTAACCCTAACTTGAACTTGAAAATAAATCTCGAGCTCCGCACATCCACACACACCGTAGTGTTGTACTATATTTGTCCGGGAAGTTTAACTCTCGCTCGGAATGCGATCTTCGAAATCAACGGCTGTCCAGAAGGAGCTCCACACATCCGCACTTCACACTCGACGTTGTGTTATACTGTTAGTGTCCAAGAAGTTTAACCCCCTCTCGGAAGATGCACTCCACCACTGCCCGGATGCCCCAATGCCTGCATTCGAAGGGGGGAGACTTGCAAAACCATTGGATTTTACTGCTGTTTACAATTAAGGTCTTATTTCAGTAAAAGGGATACAATGGCATTGTTTACTATGTTGACGATCATACAACACATATTACCACCCACTCGCTCATGGGGAACACAACCAACTTATTCCAGCGCCTGCGACCGCCATGCAGTGGAATGGCAGGTGTGTGTAGCCCCGTGCGATACTGATGCCAGCTCAAGTCAAAGAGCGCCTCCAAAAAAAGCAGGTAACCTTGGCAGCAGCTGTTTTCAACAGTCATTTCTAAGGACGAGAAGGGCCTTGGGGCCAGGCGATCACGGATGCCGTGACATATACATCGCCAAAGATATGTTCCCCATTTATACGGTACAAAAAAGGGGTTAGTCAAGATGCTGCAAACGGGCCAGGTGGACTATATATTTTGGTATTTTAAATAAATGTATACTTTTGGGCCAAATCGCCCAGCCCTACTTGGCAGAGCACCTAAGCAGGCACTTCATGAGTTTCTTTCATCAGAAATGCACCTGTAGGGAACCTCGAGTTTTTCGCATTGTAAGGGCACCGATTTGGCACCACATCCCATTTTCTCCCCTGGAGGGGGCATACATCGGGAAGCCTCCCCTCATCCTCACGCATGAAGAGAACCCTTTGCAGCACCGCATCCTATTTCATCCATGAGAGGGGCACTTCTCCATCTGAGGAGCCCCTAATTAGGCTTTTTATCATGATTTCTCACTTGTAGTGCATCCCATTTTCTCTTCTGGAAAGGGCACCCTTTGGGACACGGCATGTAGGGGCTGCAGCAGGGGAAGGGCACCAGAAGGGTGCATCAGGTTCAGACCATTGTATGGGCAGCTTATAGGGCACTGCTCCACGTTACCTCGTCTAGAAGGGCACTCATTAAGACGCATTATCACATATTCTTGCTTTGGAGGGCACGTCATCATCATTTATGAAGGGGCTCCCCAGAGGCCACTCAATCCTTTTTCGCCCTTATGAAGGTCAGCCAATCCTCTTGTTTTAGTCACTCCAAAGTGCACTTTAACAACGCTTTTTCACCCATAGGGGCACAGACTTTATTTGCGCTCCCATTGTTGCCTAAAACATTGTCTCCCGCATATCAATTGCACACATACACCACAGAACCACTGCTGATACAAATCTGAGGGGAAACACTAATAATTACAAGGTTATGTAAGGTTAATGTAATGTAAAATGTGTGCATCAAAGTACTGAATGTAATGACTACATTTAGGATTTGACTGGCAGCAATGGAGTTTTAGTAACTTTATATAGTAGTACGTTTTGCTTTGCTTACTATTACAGAAGGTCAGGTCCCGAGTTATTTTCTTCAATTATTTGTTCATGCCTGAGCTGCTTTCACAAACTCCTGGTCTTTTATTTATGGTTTCAGTAGAGAGCTTGTCAGGGTCAGCGAGGTCATACACCAGAATCAAACTGGCAACTGAACAGCGTCTGGTTACCGAGGGGACAGGATAGACTTGTGCAATATAAACATCTCCTGTATTTGAGGCCCTGCGCCTACGCCATCTGATGATGAAACTTTAAAATGTTGTATTTTGGCTTTTCTTTTTTGGGGTGGTTTTGCTGTCTGTGATCGTGGAGAACTGCGTTCCATGTCGATGTTTATTTATCAGGTGTTATTCCCGGCGTTTGTGTGGGTAATTGTAACGACCCATTTGCCAAAATAATGAATCAACTCACCTTTAGGTTGGGCTCTGTTGAAAGAAGACGACTAGAGAGCTGTTATTTGTGTTTTCTTTGCCCTGCGTTGTTCTCAAAAAGACATGTGTTAATGACTTTATGAAAAGCTTCTTGTCTATCAAAGTCGATCACCGTTTGGTCTTTGACGACGGATCCCCGGAGCTGGAAATCACTTTATCTAGTGTCCTCTGGCCTCGCGTCCAGAAAGCCTCTGAAGCTAAAAGCCTGTTGCTAGGCTACTCAACACCCAGTCTACTTACTCTCCTGACCCAGGTTGGACGGATGGATGTCTTTAATTTTCCACTGTAAAATACTTTTAATAATCCAATAGAGGCTATTATGCGAAGAAAGTCTATCTAGAATGATTTATGGCAGGAGGCAAAATTAGCATATTTCCACAGAGGCATTGAAGACCTGAAAAGTTTGTTGCTATGCAAATGAGTGTTGTCATATGGAATAGTAAGCATTTTGAGCCGGAGCATCTAAAATAATAAGCATGCTTGGGGGGATAGACCCATGAGAAACATTGACATACCAAATAAAAAGAAGACATCTTTACAACTAGAAACCATTGAGGATAGTTTAATTTCTTTCTTTTTGACAAAACCTTCTTGCAAACACATCCAAACGGAAGGAGAACATCGTTTTAAAACAATAAAAAAAATGAAAAGAATTATTGTCTCTCTCTTAGACGTGGGTCTGAATGTATAGTGAGACGTTCTGTCGAGGTCAAAGCACTTCTGGTCCAGACTCTCATAGAGCGGCTACCGTCTCAGGCTGGCAGCTCAGGAGAGACGGAGACGAACGTTCCGGCGCGTTTACATTTCTAAAAGTTAGCGATAACTTTGTGTCAAGTTGCTGAAGATAGTTTTGTTTCTCAGATCTCTGATTTGATGCAAAAAAAAAAAAAGAAGCTTTTTAACACTCGTTTTGGAACACCACCACCGAGCTGGCGGGGGTTTTCTGAGGTGAACAGAACAGACTGCAGGCTGCCAAACTGCCGGCGCTGGACCGCCTTCAAATTACACACTGCACACACTGCACAGGACTGCACAGGACACGCATGTGATGGACAGCCCAGACTGCACTATGTATGACTATATGGAAACGTGAAATATTTTCGTGTTTGGGTGTGTGTCTGTGTAGCAGCAGTGGAGATTTAAAAGTGTGTGTGTGTGTGTGTGTGTGTGTGTGTGTGTGTGTGTGTGTGTGTGTGTGTGTGTGTGTGTGTGTGTGTGTGTGTGTGTGTGTGTGTGTGTGTGTGTGTGTGTGTGTGTGTGTGTGTGTGAGATAACAACAGCTGGGAGGAGTTGTGACATGCTGCTGTTTCTCCTCCCCAGGGGCAAGGCCTCATGTCATTCATCAGCTCTGTCTCTCACAGCATCACACACACACATACACGCATACACACCACTTGACACACACATTTACAAACACATATACATAGACAAACACAGACGCACACACCCACACAAAGAGACAGAGAGAGAGAAAGTGAAAGTGAATGAGACAGAGATAAGGAGAGAGTCCCCTGAATGACCTTCCTTAGCGATGCTAGCACCTGCCTACTCTTAATTACGTTAGCTCCTAGTGATGCTATCTAATAGCTACGTCAATTCCTAGCGCTGCTATCTCTCAGCGATGAGTGCTTGTAGAGGTTCAGCGAGCAGTCTCAGGTTTCCGGATATTCCCTGCAGGAGTTCCCCTTGTACGGCTTAATGCTTCACTCGCTCTGCAAAGTATTTCCCTCTCCATGTACCACATGTGTGTGTGCAATGTATTGCAGTGTGACCAGAGGCATAAGTCGTAGGCTCCAGGAGGTTCCTCTGGACCATCCAACACCCTCCCAGTCCCCACGGGGTGATATTGATGCTGTATGGTCTTACCCGAGGGCCTGGTAACGCTGGTGCAGACCAAAGAGCTGATGCTGTCTGATTAGCAACGTTAAGCAGTGTCAACTCTGATGGATCACGTTAGCGACACTCTCGGATTTAACGAGCAGCCCTTCCCTTTAGCTGGCCCAGATTAATGCTTGATTCAAACACTTGGGGACAGAGGAGGAGGAGGAGGAAGGGTTAGAGGATGAAGAGGACGTGGTGGATGAGGAAGAGGAGGAAGATCATGAAGAGATAGAAGAGGAAGAGGGGGGGGAGGAAAATCATGAGGAGGTTTAAGAGGAGGAGGAGGTAGTGGTAGATAGGGAGAGGGGGTAAAGGAGGAAGAGGAGGAAGAGGAGGATTGAGAGGTGGTAGAGGAGGAGGAGGAGGAGGTAGAACTGGAGCGGGACGATGAAGATGCTGGAGAGGGAGAGGATACAACTCAATGTAAACCCCCTTCTCTATCTCAACGGCCCCTTTCAGACATGCCATGTCTTATCCTGCAATGTTCCGGAAGATTCCCTGCATGGGATCAGGTGTGAATGTGAACAGGGGTCGATATTCCGGGAAATCTGCACCGGCAATTTCCGGGAAAAAAGTTATTTGTAACAATGTTTCCTTTAAAAGACTTATTTTGACTTATTTTTGGTCCGTCCATCACACGGTCGGCAAGAAGCGTTTCAATTATCAGAATTAAAAACAATCCCATGCATACTGTCGGTTGGTTGTTGGTATTTACTTAAAATGTGTCTCGAGCTAATGCATGTGAGCAACTGGTGGCATTAAGCATTAGTGTGGGCAGGAGTGAGTTAATTTCTCAAAACAAGTGAAGAGGGAAGAATTGAACCAGTTCTCCACTTCCTTGTTCTCCCTCTTCTTACTCTTCCTCTCCTGCTAATCTTACTATTCCACCTCCTCCCTCTCCCAACTTGTCCTCTCCCCCCCTCCCCCCCCCCCCCCCATCTGCCCCCTCCTCAAACCTTATCCTCATCCTCCTCCTCTTCTTCCTACTCCTCACTTGTCCTTCTCCTACCCAGTCCCGTGGCCTCCTCCACCTTCTACCTATTTTGCAACTTCCTCTGTTTCCCTCCTCCTCCTCATTCTTACTCCAGCTCTGTGGACCAATGAGAAGGGGAGGTGTTGTGGGGGGGGGGGGGGCAGGTGACGACAAGGGGTGATACGAAGGTGTCCCCATAGAAACGCCAAGCGAAAACACAGTTAAGAAAAAAAAGTGTGAAGAGAGTGAGTGGAGGGAGGAGTGCACCTGCATTCATTCATTCTCTCACTCGCGGTAAAACAATGTTTTCTCACGATCAAATACTCATCCATCCTAAAAGTTATGGGCTTGTACACGATGTCTGTGTCAAGAAAATATGTGTTTGCTGTACGGTGTTTGCAGATGCATTGATTTAAAAGTACAACTTATTACCGGTATCAGCTGTTGTTTCCCAAATAATTTATAGGGATAAACTGGGATATAGCCTACTTTGCTCGAGTTTATTGTTGTTATTAATGTTCTTATTTTAAAGCTTGACATAGCTTACTACAGTGTTCATTCATGCAGCCCCTATGGAAAAAAAATTGCAGTTCTGACCTGCCATGATACATCAAAATAGCAACACCAACTGCGCTATCCGCTAGGGCACTTAGACCAGGTATTTGTCTGTCAGTTACGCAACTGCTTTATCGATCTGTAAGATAGCACCATGTATCCTTTGCGCCAGACACGCCTCTGCTTTTCGCCGACACGCCTCGCAGGGCGCAAGTTTAGCGGCGCAGGTTTGCTGCGGGGAAAAATGGGCATTGCGCCGGGTGCAAACTAGCAACGATGCATGCGTCGGTGTAGAAAGTCAATTGCGCTGGATGCAAGATAGGGCCCTTTGTCTCTTAGCCAAATTATTTTCCAACTCAAAGTCATTTACACCACCCCATGAGAAAGAAATGGAGTGAGAGACACAGAAAGAGACGGATAAAAAGACAGACAGACACAGAGACACAGCTTCAAAGGGAGCGAAACAAACCGACATCCTGCTCAGTCATTGCTAGTATTTAAGATATAGGTGTGTGTGTGTGTGTGTGTATGTATGTATATATATATATATGTATGTATATGTATATATATATATATATATATATATATTTGTTTAATATTTTTTAATTTCAGAGAGGGGAGGGCCGTGTGTGTGTGTGTGTGTGTGTGTGTGCGTGTGTGTATTTTTGACATCCTGACTGTCCCTAATGAATGCAGAGCTTGTCCACTGACAGCAGGCTTTTAGCGCTAGGTGTGTGTGTGGGTGTGGGGGTGCCTGCGTCTCATTGGTGTTGAAAAAGGGGCGTGTCAGCGCGGCCGTCCCGGTTGGACGTGGGCGCGCTGACACGCGCGCCCACGTGACGGAGGCCTCTTCCATCCTGACACTACAACCCTTCTCCTACTCTCCTGTTATCCCCCACAACCACCACCTCCTTCTCTCCTCCACCACCACCTTCTCCTCCTACCACCACCAACTCCGTACTACCCCCATTACATCGCTCCTCCGTTCCCCACCACCAACATCAACGCCTCTTCCCCTCACCGCCTCCCGCCCCCCTCCTCTCTTCCCGCCATTAATTGCTCCCCGATCGTGCAAAATGTGCAAGTGGATTGTAGCAGGGTCAAGGTGAAGGGGGGGGGGAGAGAGAGAGAGAGAGAGAGAGAGAGAGAGAGAGAGAGAGAGAGAGAGAGAGAGAGAGAGAGAGAGAGAGAGAGAGAGAGAGAGAGAGGGAGAGAGAGAGAGAGAGAGAGAGAGAGAGAGCGCGCGCCGGGTGATATTGGTTATAGGATCGTCTTGTGTGGTTCTCTCTCATCTGAGCTCCGTGTGGGAGACAATGAGCCCGGGTGGTTTGTGTATTAAGCCTCGAGAAACAGTCATTTAAATAAATTACAGTACAAACGCAAATATTGTAGGGTGTTAGGGTGAGGTGGCAGGTGAACGGAAAACGATTTAAAATATCTCCTGAGTAAGCCATAAAATGTGCCCACGTTAAATCCATTCTAATTCTTCACACTGTCTAAATGTCAAAAGTGACATTAGACAGATTTGTTCAAAAAATGTTTTTTTCGTTTTTAATATTGTTCTACCTTCCTTTGACATCTTCGTTTATATGATTGTCTGGTACTGATTGTCCTTAACGTCCTCTAAACAGCTAAGTAAAGCACTATGAACACCCTTAGTGTCTGAAGGGTGCGTATAAATATCTCATCCTTGTCTTGTCTAATAGCCAACCTACATTCCCCAAAGTGTGTCAGATCTAGTCATTCCTGGTTTCCACAGACTTCTTCATCTCTATGTCTCCCCATGCCTCATCTCCTATCCCTCTCTCCCTCTCCCCCTCTCCCCCTCTCTCTCGCTAACGAGCTCCCAGCTTCCTTCTCCCCGTCGTCTCAGCCTGAACCGGGTCCTACCCTGGCGTTGAACCCGGCTTCCACCCTGGGTTCCTAAGAGGTCCTCAGGCCAAATGTGTGTTGAGTAATACAGCGATGATGCATCGAGGAGAGAGGCGGCGAGGAGAGGAATGAGATAGATGGGGCCAGGGAGGTGAAGGTCACGGAGGAAACAGAGGAGGAGAAGGAGGCAGAGAAGGAGGATCCGTCGGGCTCATGGCTGACATATTGATCGCCACAACTTACTCTTCTCTTTTCTCCCAGGATTAGGGGTTTTGGCTGGGGAGTTATATAGAGGCCCTCCCTGGACTGTCAATCTCCTGTCAGCGAGAGGTTCAGGGGAGCGGACCCACGTCCATCACAGAGAGGGGTAGACCTGTTGCTCATCTCTCCCATGCTGGGGGGGGGGGGGGGGGGGGGGGGGGGGGGGGGGGGGGGGGGGGGACTAGGGGAGAGGAGGCGAGGGTGTTCGGCAGAGGAGAGTAGGATGAGGATGATGTGGTGGTGGGATGAGGAGAGGAGATGGCGGGAGGAGGAGGAGGTAGTTAGCAGAGGAGATGTGGTGACGTGAGGGGGAGGAGAAGAGAAGGGGAGGAGGTAACGGGAGGAGAGGATAATGAGTGGGGCGGCTGAAGCCGGCCCCCTTGGCCGTGAGGTGCCGGGGGCCACAAGACACGTGAATTGGCCGCCCCTCGTAAAGTCGGGAGGGCAAAGATTTTTACAAAACTGTTCAGAATCAACTAGTGATTATGATAGCAACAGCTAATGGGAAGAAACAACAAAATCACTTCAACAAGTAATTCTCCCTCAACTGCAGGAAAGAAGGCTTGGAACGGTGCTGGAACTGTTTCAGTAGAAATGACTGCGCCATCCATTCGAAAGTTGTTGATCCATCCAGCAGCTATTATACAAATATAACTCCCGGACCTCCCGTCTATTTGAGTGGCAGGTTCCTGAACGATTTGGCGAGTTTTAAGGGAAGGAGCGGATTAATCTGGCAGTAGAGTCTTCATGTGTTAACCCTGCATGTTCCCAGAAGCCTAGTGTGGACCACCAACGATGGTAATGCAAGACTGATAGTCAAGACCAGAAGTTTAGTGTGTAGGCGCCCCCCGACTTGGGGGCAGGAACCTTCTTAACCTTAAAACTCTTCTTAATGTTGGTCTCCTCAATTAAAGCTATACTGTACGATGTGAGAGAGCTAGCATGATTTGAAATTAGCTTCTCTTCTGAGTTCCGTTTAACTCCTCCCCCACCCTTCAGGACTCCCTGCCCCAACCCCTCGACACAGAGCCGTGCACGAGCGCTAATGCTGCTTACGGCTTACTTCAACGGCAACCATTGCGTCACTTTTCAGGCCATTCAACTCCCTCAGCTGTCGCCATTGCTGAAAAGCGAATCCAATATTTATTCTCGTTTTCCCTCGAGCATTCGCCAACTTTTTTTTTGTTGCTGCCTTTTCATTTTCCGTCTTTCTTTTTCTTGCCTTTTTAAAAGGATGAACCGGGGCAAGTAACGGTGGCAGTGGTACCTTCTGTTTTTTTTCTTCCATCGTGTTAACGTTGTAGGCTCACTAGGTCTAGTCCACTGTCATGAACTACTATGATAACAACGCTTTCTTTGCCCTCCGTGAACGCGCTCAGGCCGGCTCAGGCTCGTACACAGAGGGGAGAGAACGCGCAGGCTTGTGATTGGTTCTTTAGATTCGGGTACAATGTCTCCGATTGGTAAGCATTTTAACAGGTTTATAGCAGATACAGAATTCGTTTTTTTTTTCGCTTCTTTTTCATTGCCCATAAGTTATTTATTGCTGTCATTATGTAAAAACCAATTTCAACAACATATTAAAAAGTGCATATCACTGAAAATCGTACAATATGCCTTTAAGGTGAACTGTGAAGTGGACCATTATTCCCATTGTCTAATAAGAGGGTACGGCTTCATACACATGTTGCACATATGAAGCAGTGCTCTCTCATCGTAGAAATAGCCCAGTTTGAAGGTTTCAGTCGGAGACCATGTTTTACCACGCACTTTGATTGAAGTGAAATGCCATTTTGAATTAATACCGGTGTCTAAGTTTGCCTTCTTATTTTTACACATTTCCCAGACTGCTACCCGCTTTGAGTTGAAGGGTCCTTTAGCAAGGCACTGCTCCAGGCGTTTTTATTAAATCAATAACGCTGATGAGCGTTTTTGTGTGTGTGTGTGTGTGTGTGCGTGTGCGCGCGCGCGTGTGTGTGTGTGTGTGAGAGTTTGTGTGGGTGAATGCAAAGCAAAAAGGCAAAGCGCTTGGCGATATTCAGAGGCCCCTGTGTGTTTTAGAAAAGCTTAACAGTGGTACGCCCATATTTAATATTTATTTACCATGTCTCATTAAACCGCATGCTGCTCAGGGCCGACGCTGGCCTGAATGAACCGGTAAAACCTGTCTGCCAGAGGGCTCCACCCAAGACACGGCCGCTGACGAGCCCTCGTTTACTCCTGACCTATCACAGAAGACCTCGCGGCTGGTTGCTTGTCAAGTTCGGAAAGCGGGGTCGACTTTATTGTGGAGTTGTCTTTTCGTCCCTCGCAGTCTGAATGAACTCCGCTCTGAACTTGGGGGGAGCGGGGGGGGGGGGGGGGGGGGGGGGGGGGGGGGGGGGGGGGGGGTTGGGTTGCTCGGCTGGCAACGCACGTTTGTCTGCTGGTCTCTGCGAAGTTATTACTGTAAGAACTCCGTAATGGCGGTTTTTAAAAGATGGACGTAACCCTGATAGAGTGGTGGAGGAGGGGAGATAGTCCTCAAAATAGAGATTGATAGGGGAAGGGAGGGATGAGAGAGAGAGAGAGAGAGAGAGAGAGAGAGAGAGAGAGAGAGAGAGAGAGAGAGAGAGAGAGAGAGAGAGAGAGAGAGAGAGAGAGAGAGAGAGAGAGAGAGAGAGAGAGAGAGAGAGAGAGAGAGAGAGAGCATTTCGGAGTTGTGTGTAAACATACCTTACTAACTCTTACTCACAACACACTTCATGATTCTCAGTATGGATCTGTATCTGGCAGCCGTCGATCGCTTCAGACGCTTTCAATAATCTCTTGTTGCCGGGCAGATCCTGAAGGAGTTCAAGGATGAAGACTGGGATATAGGAAACATCATCCACACACTCATCAACCGGCGCTACGGGGAGAAGTGCATCGCCTACTCCGAGAGCCACGACCAGGTACAGACATCACTAAGTACACCTAGTTCTGTAGCTCTCTTTCTACTATTGAGACGTTAGCAGATGCTTCCATCCAAAGCCACTCACAGGAACTCATTTACAGCAGTCGAGTAAATTTAGATTTGTAAAGCCCTAAATCAGAGTTAAAGTCTCCAAAGAGCTTAATTACCAAGGAAGAAACATTGGGAATGCAGATCCAGGGATTCTTCCCTTCAGGGATGGTTAACATTGACACATAATGTTAGCCTAACAAACAAAAGTTTAGTAAAGTTTGATTGTTAGAAAATAGAAAAGTTGTAGTTTGGTTGTTCCCCAACCAAAATGTTCTGGGTACAATACCCTAATGTCCACAACCTGACCCCTAGCTGCGACTTGTCGTGTCTGAATTCACTCTAAATTTGGGTAATTTTGGGTAAAGGCGTCTGCTGAATGAGGAACGATGAAAATGTAAACAAAGAGAAAGGCATCTTGCATTTCGGCCTAGGTTCCTCATTCCCAGTCTGGGATTAAGAAAGTACATCCAATATTATGCATAAAGAAGGGGTGTGAAGGGGTGTTTACGCGGGAGCTGGCACCCCTGTGAACGACCAAAACCTGAAAGTGTTTTTGTGCAGAAGTAGTCTTGGTAGAAGTTTGGTTCCCCTTTCAACAAGTGTTCCTGCTTCGCTGACCCAGCCTCCCCTTGTGCCCGGCCCAGGCGCTGGTGGGAGACAAGACGCTGGCCTTCTGGCTCATGGACAAGGAGATGTACACCAACATGAGCTCCCTGGTCCCCATGACCGCCGTCATCGACCGAGGCATCCAGCTGCACAAGATGATCCGCCTCCTCACGCACGCCCTCGGAGGCGAGGGCTACCTCAACTTCATAGGTGAGTCGTCATGGTAACGCAGTAACGAACGCCCGGACAAAGGGAAAAGCCGAGACCTGGAGGAAAGTGGATTGCATGGATTGAGTTGTTAGGTACGGTGGACTCTTTCGTGAAGAGGAGAACTTAAGTGGACACAGAGGTCACAGAGGTCACAGTAAGATCCACTTGAACATAAACGCACGGTCCGTTAATGTTCGTTAATGTTCAAGTGAATCTTACTGTAGAAGCTTAAATTTGAACCCTCAGAGGTAAAAAGTGGTACCAAATTATTTGGGTGGCAGGGTTCTAGATTGCTCTAAATCGGGTTCTTATTTCAGTAACGGTGATCAAATGGGATTACTATGTCGACGATTATATATGACAAATGATCACGTATCTCTTTTGGCTCTACAACTTTCTCTGGGACGCGGCCATCAACATAATCCTCTGTACAGACGGAGCTCCGCATATCCACACAAACATCGACGCAGGTGACCCTGGTCGTGTTATCCAACGTGATCTCAAACGTCAAATGACCCAAAACAACCTCTCTGTCTGCCGGTACATTGCCCCCTATCGACTGGTCAAAGAAACCATAATTTGATGATAATAAAAGATAATTGTCCTTGTGTCCTTGACCCTTGGCACATCACTCCCTTTAAATCTAGAGCCTCCAAATTATAATTGTTTTAGACTTAAATGCCCTGATTAATATTAAAAAAGACAGACGTCTCTGTCTGACTCCCAACTCGGTCTGTGCCCACATGAAGGGTGTGATTGCATCACTCCCTGTAGTGCTATGACCCCCATGTTGATGATATTAATCTTTTGAAAATCTCTTTCAAAAGATTCTTCAACTTTTCTGATTGCATTCATGTTTCAAAACTCTATAAAGTGGTATACATTTGTCCTGGTTATGTCGTTATGATTATCATGTTTAGATGAAGGGTTAGCAATGATACAAAGCAAACACTTTATGGTTGCCTCACAAAAAACAAGTCGGCCTAGTCCCTCAGAAGAAGAAGACATTTCATCCACAGTCACTCCAGTTGGGTGGACGCCCCGATTATTATTACAAAGGGTAACCATGGGTAATGTATTCCACGCAAATGTTTCCATGGCCCCCTGTTATTTTTCCATGCATTTTTGACACACATTCAGGGTTACTTTGTAATAATTATTTATCAAGATGTATTTTTAATTCTGATGACCTCACTGGCCAGCCTAAGGCATGGCTTTCATGAAGATGATAAATATGAGAAAATGCCAAAGTTAAAAAACATTTATTATAAAGCCAAAAGCACAACCTCAGCATCTGTATTCATCCCAAGCTGCCTTCGTGGCCAGGTCGTGGTACTCAAATTGTTGAAAATATAAGGTGAAAGGCTAAGGATAGAAATAATAAATAAATAAAATATTACATGGCATCCCAACATCAAACTTTGCATGGCTTGAGACCTGACTGAACCAAATCAAAAGTTTCCCAGGTGGCTGTGAAGAATTTTACACATTAACAGCGCGAAACCACTTTCTCTTTATATTCAAGTTAAAAAGGCAATAAAACCTTTCTGTGCTCATCCCTTTCCCAAACACATCTGGGTTTGAGTGATCGCGTCCTTGAGACCATAGGCATTTGATTCTTAATCGCAGCCTATCCTTTGTGGGATTTTCTGTCTGGCATGGAAATGTGTTTTTTTTTTACTGCCAAGGAGCGCCTGTGAGTGAGTTTGCAAATCCAATAATATCGATATTGTTGGTGTTTGACTATTTCGGATAGAACATTGTTCAGATACAATGCAATGATGGCCAGCGGTTACTCACAATATGGAACTTCCGCAAGGAGCAGCTAAAGTAAATGTATTTTTAATGGGATTTAACTCTAACAAGTGAAAGCACATGGCATATGGACATGAAAGATACATCACTCTTACCCTGAAAGTTTGAAGCTCTTACTTTCAAAGTGCTATGCACGTACCTTGAAAGTGATGCTCTGTAAACGCCCCTTATACTTTGAAAGTCCACGTTCAGCCGACATTCTATTTCTACTGCCATTTTACCTTTCAGTTACGCCTCTTATATCTCTTATCTTATCTCAGCCACCTGTAATCGCCTCAAATCGTCCATGAATCCTTTTTTTTATATTTGTTCCTTGCTTTGCTCTGTCCCTTTCATGGGTTTATGCTTGCGGTCCCGCCCGTCTCAAGTCAAGGTGGTACACACAGCCATGAAAAGTAGCTGACATTGGAGGGTGTTCACACTACAGAGCGGGGATGAAAGATCCAGACGCTGCTGCCTTTCAAAACAAAAGCCTCTTCTCCGTCGCGGCTGGAAAGGCTCGCTGTTTTGATGTCTCTCCGCCATGGGGGGGTGGGGGTATATTGGGTGGAGGGGGGGCATCTGACTGTACCCCCGCCTGTTGGCGAGGATAATGAAGGGGTAATTGAGGATGTCGGGGGGGCGACCTTGGCCCGGTTGGTGTGTTTGTGTCTGGGAGCGTGTCTCTGATTGGGAAAGGAAGGTGGAGGTAAACACACCACAGAACCATCCCCTCTCTCTCTCTCTCTCTCTCTCTCTCTCTCTCTCTCTCTCTCTCTCTCTCTCTGTCTCTCTCTCTCTCTGTCTCTCTCTCTCTCTCTCTCTCTCTCTCTCTCTCTCTCTCTCTCTCTCTCTCTCTCTCTCTCTCTGTCTCTCTGTCTCTCTCTCTGTCTCTCTCTCTCTCTCCCCTACAGCATCTTAGCTCAACCTGCTGCTGCGCCGGCTTACTTCTCTTTCTCTCTCTCTCTCTCTCTCTCTCTCTCTCTCTCTCTCTCTCTCTCTCTCTCTCTCTCTCTCTCTCTCTCTCTCCTACAGCATCTTAGCTCCACCTGCTGCTCATGTGTTCCGTAGCACTGTGTGCAGTAACCACGGTAACTGAGGTCAATATCGATTTGTTTTTTGAGGCACCCTTAACTGGTTTTGTATATCATATCTGATCAAATTTTTTTATTAGATTGGTCAAATGATTTTATTAAAATAAACAAAATATATTATAAAGGAGGATTCAAAGGACTTCTTAAACCAAACTCCCTGGTCCCATTTAAGCCAAGCTAATACTCCCTTATAGTGGGAGAGAATCATTTAAAACATTTTCTTTCTCAGGACCTTCAACAGAGGGTAATCCAATACAAGTTTTCTCTCTCAAATCCCTCGTGGCGTTCGCCTCAACACCCCGACCCTGAGAAATAAACCAATCCCTGGCAGTAGACGACACAATAGGGGAGGAAGTGGGGAAAAGGAGGCGGGGAAAGAGATGGGAGTAAATGAGAGATGACATGGCTGTTGCCGGATCAATGGCCGTGGAGTCATTTAGGCGGCGCTGGGCAATAACAAACAGTTTGAGCGGGAAAATCGATTTGGCAGTTGGCAAGCCGAGGAGAAGCCTGTTGATTGACTCGCGTCTGGCGGTAAACACCGAGCGGTGTGGAGACGAGTGGCGGTCAAGTCTGAGACATAACCGCGACACACGGCAACCAAGTAATGAAACACCGCAGGGTCGGCAACAGAGTCTGATTTTGAACGATTATTTTAAATTGAGGGTTGGGCAACCATTGAGCTACCACTCTTGGCCAACTACCTGCTTCTTTGTGGTGGCCCTTTGAAACTTATCCAATAGACCATCTGTCTTGAGAAGTAACTGTGTTTCTAAAGTCACTTTTTCTTTTGTCAATTTGCTGAAGCTACTTCCGCTGTTGAATTAATGTACATTTTAATATTTTAGAGTCTGTGATTGCATTAACCTTCCACACTACAAGGAATCAATATACTAAGGAACTATGGTTTGTTGGCAGGGGCATTGTTTTTTTTTTTTACAACACTGCACTTTCAAAAAACCTCAGGCGACACCAACCTCAACCTCACCCCAAACTCCGAACATTGATCTCGGCGTTGCTGGAATCCCTCCAAAGGAAAACAAATTGATCCTTGGCTCCCACTCGTGCTGCTAATTACTGAGCGGTCGGTGTCACTGTCGGCCCCTTATCTGACACCCGGGGGGCCTGCGTGGGGTGGAGAAGGGGGAACCAGGGATGTGTCTGACATCACCCTCCGTGTGAACACCTCACCCCGGCCCTTTATCGGCCCATCACTGCTCCGATGTTAAGCCAGGCTGCCAACGAGGGCACGCCTTACCTTCCGATTGCCCTTTTTTAAAATGAAAAGGGTTAGCTGTATTTGTGTAGGGACTTTTATTTTATGATGAGAAAGTGCCCCTGCATCAAGGCAGAAAAAACGGACAATGGCATTAATGATGTACAACATTTAAGGTTTAAACTGTTTAACTGTATAAGCCAAAATAATACAAGGAAATGCTACTTGGAACAGGGCCAGCTAGCAGGGGAAAGAGTTGACCGAATCTGCCAAACTTTGTCCACAGTCGATTGATAAATAGAGTTCACTTGATAGGCCTGGACAATTACGTGGTGTCGAATCAAGAATATCTTTGGATGAAAAGTTGGGGAGAAAGTAAAAGTGAGGGCGGTAAGACAGGTCATGTATTTGTCATCTTAAGTGGCTGGGATAACCTTCCAAAGACCTTTTCACACCCATTTTCACTAATGCTCTTTAAAACTTAAATTGGTCATAATAAGAGATTTAGTGCCAAATAATCTCTATCCTTTCTGCTTATTTGTGTTAAATCAAGAAGGGCTTTGATGAAACCGGGGGAAGGGCAATCCCTTAATCAATCCTTCTTTGGAGTAGAAAAATATGTATATTTAAAAGGAAGCTTTTGTACTTATTGTTGGGGTGAGGTTTAACCAGGATGTTTATCCTTTATAAATAATTGTGGACAATTGGACTTGTGGAGCTAGCATGTAGTTAGCATGTAGCTTACTTGTAGCTACCATTTAACTAGCCTGTAGCTAGCATTTATCTAGCTTGTAGCTGGCTTGTAGCTCCCTGCCTGCTCTCTGCGTACAGCAGCTCACTACTAGCTCCCTACTAGCTCCCTGCCTGCTCTCTACATACAGCAACTCCCTACTAGCTACCTATGAGCTCCATACTATCCCCTGCCGGCTCTCTGCATACAGCAGCCCTCTAATAGCTCCCTACTAGCTCCCTACTAGCTCCCTGCCTACAGCAGCTCCCTACTAGCTCCCTGCTAGCTCCCTGCCTGCTCCCTGCCTACAGCAGCTCCCTGCTAGCTCCCTGCCTGCTCCCTGCCTACAGCAGCTCCCTGCTAGCTCCCTGCCTGCTCTCTGCCTACAGCAGCTCCCTACTAGCTCCCTGCTAGCTCCCTACTAGCTCCCTGCTAGCTCCCTGCTAGCTCCCTGCTAGCTCCCTGCCTGCTCCCTGCCTACAGCAGCTCCCTAATAGCTCCCTACTAGCTCCCTACTAGCTCCCTACTAGCTCCCTGCCTACAGCAGCTCCCTACTAGCTCCCTGCTAGCTCCCTGCCTGCTCCCTGCCTACAGCAGCTCCCTGCTAGCTCCCTGCCTGCTCCCTGCCTACAGCAGCTCCCTGCTAGCTCCCTGCTAGCTCCCTGCCTGCTCTCTGCCTACAGCAGCTCCCTACTAGCTCCCTGTTAGCTCCCTACTAGCTCCCTGCTAGCTCCCTGCTAGCTCCCTGCTAGCTCCCTGCTAGCTCCCTGCCTGCTCCCTGCCTACAGCAGCTCCCTACTAGCTCCCTACTAGCCCCCTGCTAGCTCCCTGCCTGCTCCCTGCCTACAGCAGCTCCCTGCTAGCTCCCTGCTAGCTCCCTGCCTGCTCTCTGCCTACAGTAGCTCCCTACTAGCTCCCTACTAGCTCCCTGCTAGCTCCCTGCTAGCTCCCTGCCTGCTCCCTGCCTACAGCAGCTCCCTGCTAGCTCCCTGCTAGCTCCCTGCCTGCTCTCTGCCTACAGTAGCTCCCTACTAGCTTCCTGCCAGGTTTCTACATACAGCAAGACTGATTACCATGTTAATGAATGCTGGCGCGCTGTTATTAAGAGCTCTCAAGGGTGATGGAGTTGGGGGGGGTAGTGCTGATGGAGTTGAGTCTGTCTGAAATGGCATCACCTCACCTTCACCCCTTCACTTCCCGACCCTCAAGCACACCCCCGGAGCCCAAATGTGAATCAATGAGCCGTGCTTCTCTTTGAGATGCTGGCTAAGAGTAAACATGCGCTTTAAGGCAGGTAAGTGCTGGGTCATTTTTACCGATAATGAATTTACCTCAACCACAGCGCGTGTCTGAATCAGCTAAGAACCCTTTGCAGCTGGCTGCCAGTAGAAAGCAACTTTGAAACTCTTGAGAACCAATCACCATTTTGTTATCTTGTTATGTGGCGCTTTTATCCATGGTTGATAAGAGTGTACCTAGATAGAGGACATTAAGGAGCAGGTCCTTGACTTCTTCTTAATACGGGGGATGAAGTCAGGGGGATCTTGTTTTAGAACAGTGTTTACAACCTGTCACTCACCAGCTTCCGCAAGAGACCCAAGAATCACTTGTTCAGAGTTCATGTTTGTGCGTCTTGCCACTTAATGTACACACTTATTGTATGTTGTACGTCCTGGCAATTAAGATGATTACTAATCAGTGTGAAGCATCTTATCCTAGCTATCTTTGTTGTTTAGCAGAGAATGGGTTAACCTTGCCATTTTTGTTGTGCTTGGCACTTGCTTCTAGGAACATCCTTACTTTACTGTTGTTTCTCTTCCCTCTGACAAATGTACTTTTTTGCAATAATAAAAAGAATAGATCATTTTTATTACTCGCTTTGGATAAAAGCATCTGCTAAATGCCCCAAATGTCAATGTAAGGCCCTGGTCACGTGATCAGCTACTCTAACAGTGCAGCTATGGTGTGCCCCTTTTCTCCTCACATGCTTTGATTTGCGATACTGATTGGCTTTCAGCATTGTCACTCACAGAAATGTTTAGGTAGTGCCGTCACGACACGGGTGAATCAGGTTTATTCTTACATTTACAAACCAAGGGCATATTCAGTCCACTGGTATGTCCTTTTCTCATTTGCACATCCAATGATATGTTTATGCTGTTCCTGGCGTGATGCCCGTGATTGGTTATGGCTGCATGTCAGTCAAGATTGCGGCCTGACAAGAAGGCGGTTCTGGACACAGTTAATCAATGCAGTGTCCCAGACTCTCAATATGGATAGGTTGGCTCGAGGATAGGATGCTGTTTACAAAACAACATTGCGTCCTCAGTCCCGCGCCGGTCACACTACAGTATGCTTGCCACGGTGTTCCCCGCGTTGTGATCATCGGACTGACGCGTTGGTTTGGAGACCGCACAAGGAACATGCGCCGTGCTAATCCTCCTGATGGAGCATGGCACGCAGACGCTCTTGCCACCAACCAGGGTCGAGTCTGACTTTTAATGCTTTCCTTTATAGCTGAAGTTTCCACAGCGTAGGAGGGTAATCAACTGTGTAGCTGTCATAAGAGAAGGCAGCCATCCTCTCTCTCTCTCTCTCTCTCTCTCTCTCTCTCTCTCTCTCTCTCTCTCTCTCTCTCTCTCTCTCTCTCTCTCTCTCTCTCTCTCCCACTCCCACTCGTCCCCTTTTTTCTGTCTAGCCCCCCCCTTGCTATTTCACTTTTTTCCTCACATTCTCTTTATCTGCCTCTCCCACTCCCTCCCTTTTCATGTCTAACTGTCTCACTGTCTGCCGTTCTCTTTCTAGTCCTTCTTTCTAATTCTATCTCTTTACGTCTCCCACTCTTTCTCGCTCTGCTCTCTCTCTCTCTCTCTCTCTCTCTCTCTCTCTCTCTCTCTCTCTCTCGACTTCTATTATCCCTCCCTCCCTCCCTCCCCCACTCTCTTCCTCTCTGTCGTTCTAATTAGCCCTAGCACGCGTCATTGCGGCGCTGGTTAAGCTAGCAGCCGTCATCTATTGTCTACCGCCTCCTCATCATGCAACATCATGTTTCTGATTAGGAGCCACGTCTGCTTCCTGTGCAGACGTTCGCTCATGGAGGTTCAGGGTGGAGAGTCGGGACGCCCTAGTAGTTTTGAGGGTGTTTGCCTCTTTAACTGAATGGTTCTGGGTTCGGAGCCCAAATGTCTGCAGTGTAACATCCAGGCGTCCTCGAGCAAGACACTTTCACTTTAGGTCACGTGTGTGTGTGTGTGTGTGTGTGTGTGTGCGTGTGCGTGTGCGTGTGTGTGTCTTACCTAGAGTATTTTGTTGTCCCTTCAGGACAGTGCCGCCGTGTCATGTTGCAATGATTATGTTATATTTATCAATTATTCTCTACCAAGCGATGATTGATGAGTCTAGACAGGCTTGTACTGTTGACCGCGGCTCCTATGGAAATGTGGTTTTTGAAGATTACAGTTAAGCGGTTGCCAGCTGTTGAATATAGGGACAACAACAAATATGACATAAAAACAAATGTTGAATCGCAACATTTGCTAATTTGAAAAAAATAAGCACCAAATATTCACTTTAATTAGTTTGTTAAAGACACAAATAAAAGTGTCTATGAGATTTTTAGCATGTTGGTTCCTTTTTGCTCCTCTGTGCCACTTTTATTTTTAAAAGGCTTTTAGTTTTTTTCACCAGTGGAATCGACATGGTTGGTTGGTCAGTTGGTTTCGAACGCGCTTTATAGAAACATATTTTCTGCTTCCTCTCAAGTATATTCTGTATATTCCATACAATCTGTATAAAATATGTCTATACAAAACGAATCCTAACAATAATGGCGTTATTTGCATCAATTCATTCATTCAGTATGCAATGAAATGAGTTTGCTTGGGTCAGCAGAATGTATCAACACAAACATTTTGGGAAGAAAAGGTTCTGATTGGATGGATACTGCTGACCAAAGCAGCTGGACAGCTGTGTGTCTTGTTCACAGATAATTTTGGACCACAGTGGTAAATGATCTTTCTGCATTTCAACACTTTTCTCGTCTAGCTTATAGTAACTGGCATTGCCGCTTGTGATAATTTCACTGAAGATGCGCACTCAAACACTGTGTGTGTGTGATCCCGGTCTTAATTACAGACAAGTTGTTGTGTTGTTCATTGCAACTGATCTAATTGTATTGAATGAGTAGATACTTGAGTATCCTCTTATTGTTGGAGGAGGTGGGGCCCTTACTGGCCCTGGGACCTGGTGTGCACTTACCCCCCCCCCCCCCCCCACCCGTCATCTCATTTCATGTAAGCCCCCTTCTTCTCTCAGAGAAGAGAGAGGCCATAGCTGTGCCAGGGTCTTGACTCTGAACTAATGCGTGAATAAACATTAATAAGGAGTGGATCTGTCCCAAAGACGAGACTCTTTATGTTCCCGCGTTTGGGTGTCATGGATAACTCCTCACAATTTCCCCCAATTCTTCAGGTGATGACTTTGCAGTTTGCGTCCCCCCGTTATGAAGAGAAGGGGTTCATTCTTATGGCATTGTGATATTCGGATGAAATGCATCGCCAACAAGCATTTAGTATACCTGATACTAAAAACTAAACCTATCTGGCCTATTGTTTTTCATTACAAAAAAATACACATCTATTAGATTACCTCTATAAAACACTTTAGTTCTGTTCCGGTCACTTTAAGTTTGATTATTCCGCGAGTATGCTAATTTGTTCCCAACGTTAGCGTCACTGGAGGATACAAGTCACAAATGGGACTAACCTAAAAAAAGTACTGTGTACGGCTCATTTGAGTGCCTTTTGGAGTACACAACATTTAAATTACAATTCTTTGCAAACTACTGCTTGCATTTCGGGCAAAGCTAGGTCAACTCTTGAATAAGGACGTAATTCTAATTACCAGTCGTTGGCTAACTTCAGGACTTCCATTCACTGGCAAGTTCAACTGAGAAGACCTTAACAGAGACCTCCAGATGGGGAAGCCTTCTGGCAACAGGAAAATATATTCTGAATAAGCACTACGGGCTGACTGTATCTCTATTCATTGGGTGTTTGCATAGCAGAGTAAATTAAGCCCACATCAGTACAACCCGAGTTACCATTTATCAACACTCAACCATTAATGCTTTCCTTTAAAAGGATATTATACTATCATCCTTTACCATCACTAATATGATAGGGGCCTAGGATGGAATTATTATTATTTATTATAAGTTAACATTAAAATTGTGGTGGCCAAGGAGGAAACTTAGATTATGCCATCACAATTTAGCAGCCTTATTAGTATTGCAGCGAACGACTATCATTTAACGCCATTATCAACGTTGTAATTACCCAGGCAGTGTTTAAAACTGATGTAGATGAGGCTTACTTCCATTCATGGTCCTTATTTTCAAAACCCTGCAATTTCTTGCGTGTAGGACTTCATTTTAGTTTGAGGGGAATAGCAAAGCTAGTTAAGTCTTTAGTAGTTCCCCCTTGAAGCGGGTACAGGGTTGAGAACCACCGCCCGGGCCTGTGGGCTCACACAGGGCTTGAGTCCCTTCTGCAGACTCAGTCCTCCTCTGCTGCGTTGCAGGAAATGAGTTTGGCCACCCAGAGTGGCTGGACTTCCCCCGGGAAGGCAACAACCAGAGCTACCACTACGCCCGGCGCCAGTTCGACCTGCTGGAGGCTGCCAAACACCTGCGCTACGTCCAGCTCTACGCCTTCGACCGCCACATGAACCTCACCGAGGACGCGTACGGCTGGCTGGCTGCGCCGCCGGTAAGGACTGGGATACTCACTCACACACGCTCACACACACACGCTCACACATGCACACATATACAGTCCATGCACATTCATGCACGCATCCACCCGCCTGGACCTTGAGTTGTAGCTGGAACTGAGGCTTTTCGAAGCAGTGGACCGTCCTGACCATTCAGGAAAAAACGCACTCTGGAATAAGTATGTGTCAAAGTATGATGTGTGTCTGAGAATATCTCAGACAGATTTGCAGTTTGAGGTAGATTCCTCACCCTGGGTCCGACAGTGGTTCCAGACGAATCTCCCTTTTCTTCTGTTCCCTCCTCTCCCTCTCGCTTCTTCTTATCTTCTTCTTCGCTCCTCCTCCTCCTCATCCTCCCCCCTTCTCCTCCATCATCTTCTGCTCTCTCCTCTCATTTGGCTCCATTTTCAACTCCCCCCTCCTCCTCCTCCTCCTCCTCCTCCTCCTCCTCCTCTTCTTCCGCCTCCTCACTCTTCTCCAATCAGAACTAGTCTCTCCTCAGAGCGCTGCAGATGAACGATGTCAACGCACCGTTCGCTCTGCAGTCGTCTTGTTTCTCCGGTGGCTGTCAAGGTGAAAACTAATGGATTTAGCTTTCCCTGTCACTGCGCCTCTCTCCTCCTCTCTCCCCCCCTCCACTCAGGGGAGGAGGATGGGGTGGGGCTGGGCTGGGGTGGGGTGGGGTGGGGGGGGGGGGGGGGGGGGGGGTGATGCGATGCAGCTCGCTGGTGATCCCTCTCCCGGGGTTGGGGGCGACTGAAGCGGCGGGCTAATGCTAATTAAAAAGCGTGTTGCTCGTGTGGCGAGGATTGCGACGTGAGCCGCTGTAATTGATAACTTCATCACTGCTCCAGTCGTTTAAGGGCTTCATCAAAGCCCACGTCAGACGACACCCCGTTAACCTCAACCCGTCGGAAAATCCAAGTTTCTCTGTTTATCGGCCGTCTGTACATCATACATCTTTGTATCGGTGTACTGTGTACCAGTACTTCCGTGGACTGTCTCTCTCTCTCTGGCTCGCCCCGGAAGAGAGACGAGCCCGACTATTCCCCCGTCTCTCTCTGTATTTCAGGATGTTTCAGAATGTTCTAACGATGCCGCTTTGAAACGGCCAGACTCGGATGTGGTGCAGAGTGAAGCACCGACTCTGCCGAGCTAACGGTGTTTAGTCAGGAAAGTTCTTGGTATGATTTGGTTCAATAATACTTCAACGGGTAGGAGGGTCTGAGGGCGTCTTTACGGAGATAACACAGCAGGTCAGGGACCGATAGCAGTGGGTGAGGAGAGAGAGAGGTAGAGGTAGAGGTAGAGCGAGCGTTTGCTGGTGTACCTTGAGGAGTTAAGGTTCTCTTAAAAAAAAAAAAAAAAAAGTGCTACGTTAGCATACCACTTTGAAGATGTGGGCTGCAGGGCTATGTCTGTCTTCAAAGACCAGTGATTTGGACGCTTAGACCCGCCAGCGCAGTGCTAGTGACACTGGAGGGAGGAAGGGAGGGAGGGAGGTAGGGAGGTAGGGAGGAGGGGGACCCGCTGTGATGTTAGCGATGCTTCACAAGCTAACTCTTTGTGAAGTCCGGTGAGCACACCGTCGCTCCTCCCCCTCCCCCCCCCCCAATAGGAACTGGTTCTCCGCGTTCGCTGGCTTTCTACGGGGTCACAACCCAATGAGCAGGAACATGCAGAGTGTGCTGAGGGTGCCTGATCACCACAGCACACAAAGAGAAAAAAAGTCCTCAAGATGAACCCATGCACAAACTTATTTACACATGTTTGCCCCTTGATGTCCAAAGTTCCCCTTTGGCCGGGGTGTTTTAATGTGAGTCGTTTTTTAGTTGTTTTAATCAAGGCCTGCCCATGGCCCTTATCAAGAATTATATCAAACAATTATTAATAATTTAGCTGCCTGACGTCGGCGAGTTGACATGATGACCTCCGCCGCCCTATGGGAGACGCAGCGCCGACCATGGGCGCCGCAGACAGACACTCTGTGACCTTTAGGCGGTTTCGGCTCATTTGTGTTTGATTATGAGCATTAGATTTATGGTAGTAGTAAGACGCCGGCTCCACGCCCCCCCTGAGTCTCTTAGAAGGCTGGGCTCTTCAAACCGTTCCGCACTAACAGTCAGTCCGTCAGTCCGTCAGTCCTTCTCCCTGCGGCACCACCTCTCCTTCACTGAGATGACCTCCAACAGGACTGTGTCCAGCCGGAGTCGCCATGCTAAATAAGGTTTTACTTATGCCCAACGTCCTCCACTGCGGCTGCAGCTCCCCCCGAGGGGAGACACTGCTGGGTCCCTCTTCTGAGCCCCCTGCCCTCTACGTATGTAAAGGTCTCCGCACGGCCCAGTGTTATTGATGTCGGGGCGGACCAAAGCGTTATATCGGCCAAAGCACGGGAGGTGTTCTTATTCTAGGAGCAAAGTGAACCCCACTGTGCACTTCATCTCAAGTGTCGTTATTAATTTAACACATTTCCTGTCTGGGAATTTGATCTTTTCTTAAATAATTTACAGGGAGGATTTCGGAAGCTACCAATACAATTTGATTCAATAAATCAGACACATACACAATCACACTTGCACTATGTATACGACCATTAATGACTAAAAAGGAAGTAAATTACTACTATTTTTATATCCATCCATAAATCAAATGAAATAGGTCAAGAACTAATTCAATGAATGTGGATTTGAATATTTATGAAATACTTACACTGCTTTATAAACTGTCACCGTATAAAATAAACACATTCAGCAGGTCATTCTTTGATGGGATTAGTTTAATAGAGGTCACCCGGTTTCATGTTTCTGTCACGCTGTGACGGCGAAATCTGAACTCATGAAGGATAATGTAGTCAACGCTTTGGCGATTGAAGTTTTGTGCATAAATTTAAATTGTATCTATATAAAACAGTGGGCGGGGGAGACATTGATTAACACAGAGGGAGAGAGAGGGGTACGTGGCTCTAGGTCCTTGTTTGGGGGCTCAATAAGACTTGAGGTAGTCAGGAAGTCAGGACACCTCAAACACCCTTTCACCTGGCCAATCAGAACACGTCTTATCTCCCAGTCCAGCCGTATGAATATTCACCCCTGAATAGGCCCGGGGTGCGACGACTAAAAATAGAGAAGAGGAAGGGTGGGTGACAGAGGGGGTGACATGATGAGCCCCCGCTAATGACATGGTACCACTGCTCTCCGGCTTACTGCCCTCTCTCTCTCTCTGTCTCTCTCTGTCTCTCTCTGTCTCACTCTCTCTCTCTGTCTCTCTCTCTCGCTCTTTCTCTCTCTCTCTCTCACTCTCACTCTCACTCTCACTCTCACTCTCTCTCACTCTTTCTCTCACCCTCTCCCCTGCTCTTTCTCTCACTCTCTCTCTGTCTCACTCTCTCTCGCTCTTTCTCTCACTCTCTCTCTCTGTCTCACTCTCTCGCTCTTTCTCTCACTCTCTCTCTCTCTCTGTCTCACTCTCTCTTGCTCTCTCTCTCTCTCTCTCTCTCTCTCTCTCTCTCTCTCTCTTTCTTTCTCTCTCTCTCTCTCTCTCTCTCTCTCTCTCTCTCTCTCTCTCTCTCTCTCTCTCTCTCTCTCTCTCTCTCTCTCTCTCTCTCTCTCTCTCTCTCTCTCTCTCTCTCTCTCTCTCTTTCCCTCTCTCTCTCTTTGCCTCACTCTGTCTCTTCATGACACTCACCCTCACGTTCTCACGCTCTCCCCCTCTCCCATGCTCTATCCTTACCTCTCCCAACCGCACACCCCTATCAGTTGCTCTCAGACTTACTCTCGTCTCAATCTCCCTCTGTTTCTCAAAACCTCCTCCCTTCTTCTCCCTTAACCTCTCCTCCTTTCTCCGTCGCACTTTTCTGTCTAGACCTCTCTCACACTTTCTCCCTCATTTTCTCTCCCATGCCTCTCTCCCCCTCTACCCATCTCTCTTTCTCTCTTCTCTCACTCCTTATATCTCTCTTCTTCCCCCTCTCTCCTCTTTCCCTCTTTCCCTAGCTCTCTCTTCACCCCTTTCTCTCCCTATCTCTCTTCTTTCCCTCATACCCTAACTCTCTCTTCATCCATCTCTCTCTCTCCTATTTCCCTCATTCCCTATCTCTCTCTTCATCCCTCTCTCTCTCATCTGTTCCTCTCTTCCCATCTCCCCCCCCGTCTCTCTCTCATCCTGTGCAGCTGTGTGTATCAGACAGTGCATCTGGCCGTTCCCACACCACCTGTCCAGCCAGCACCACCTCAGCCCGCCACCCACGCCCCCACCCCCAACGTTGCACGTCTCTCTTTATTTCCAGTCCATTTGGACACATCAGGCCTCTCTAATGTATTGTAATTTAACCACATTAATATACAATTAGGCCCGGGATGATTATTCATGAGGAACACGCTTAAGAGACTGGTTTCCTTTCTCTGATTTGCCGCCCGCAGGCGTACGTGAGCACCAAGCATGAAGAGGATAAGGTCATCGTGTTCGAGAGGGCGAAGGTGGTGTTCATCTTCAACTTCCACCCCACCAGAAGTTACCAGGACTACACCGTCGCAGTCGAGGTGTCCGGGAAGTATCCTGTTTTTCTTTCTTCTCATTGGTTGGTTTTTGATCCCTTGTGTTTCCATTGGTCGGTTTTAGAATTATTTGGTATTTCATTGGTCGGTTGAGAATTTCACTCGTCTTTGTTTTAGATGCCATTCATTATTCACTGGGGGGTTGGAATTTTTTCCATCTTTAATTGGTCGTTTTTTTTTTAACACAATCACCATCATCATCACCAGTCAATTCTGCCAAATTCTAACTTCCACCACTGATCACAGGCCACATATTACTGCTCGAATAGCACAATAACAAACTCCCCAGGTCCACTGTCACGGGGTTATTCAAGTGAATCATTCAGAGTGAGAAAATGTGCTGAAGAGTTCAGCTTGACATTGATTAGGTGAAGAATATCACCAAATCACTGCAGCTCTAAGGCATCAACATGGTCTCCATCTCCTTGCCTAGAATATTTTTTGCTCCTAAATGAAAGCCTCTGTAAGGCTGAGGAGTTAAAACGATGGCACACACTTTATTAGAGGAGGTAGAATGCGCAGCAGCTATTTTAGCTTGTGTGCGTCGGCGTTCAAAAGACGAATGTAACTTCTGATCTGAGAAAATTCTGGCTGTTGTTTGTGTGTCCTGTCCACGTGGACAATAGATTATGCTTTACGTAACGTTTATTTATGCGGTAGGAATAGCAAAGGTAAAGTGAACAGAAATCCGTATTTAAGTAAATTGGGGGGGGGGGGGGGGGGAGGGAGTTAAAAAAGTCATGATCGAGATTCTCCTTCAGAGTATGAGTCCCCCTTTTGTGCTGTCCTGGGGGCAGTCGATGAGCCGGACTGTTTCTCTTTGCTATGCAAATGACCCTTGGCCGTCAATGATTCGGAGGGCCGGCCCGTCGTGTATGTGCTGTTTACAGAGCTGTGTCGGGGTTGTTAGAGACAATAACAAGGACAGAGGCCAGTGATTCAAACCACGTTTCTTTTTTAGTTGGATGCCACGGTGTGTTACGCAACGGTGCGCAGAGGAAGTGAGTGGGCGCCGCGGCGATGGGCGCCGCGGCGATGGACTCAGCGGTTTAATGACCTGGGATGGGGAGGGCAGACGACGGGAGGATGAAAGATTGGATGTGGCGTGAAGGGCATCTGCTCTGCTCTGCTCCGCGGGTTCGGAGGTCAATCGAGGCTCTCTCTCCAATAACTGAGGGGGGAGAGGGAGAGGGAGGGATGGATAGAGGGAGGGAGGGAGAGGGAGAGAGAGAGAGTGAGAGAGAGAGAGAGAGAGAGAGAGAGAGAGAGGGAGAGGGAGAGGGAGAGAGAGAGAGAGAGAGAGAGAGAGAGAGAGGGAGAGGGAGAGAGAGAGAGAGAGACGGCTCTCTCCGTGTGCAGTAGTTTGGGACGTTGGCTCGTAACTACCCTCAACAGCAAATTATTTTTGCCAAGGAAAACTCATCGGTACACACTTCGGAACATGCAGATTGTCACCCTTGTTAGCGTATAATGTGTTTTCACCACGGCTGGTTGGTTATTGCGTGGCTATTATACAAGAGAGTGGATTTACGTATTCTTTAAATAGCCAAAGAATGGCATTCATAACTATACTGGTAGTTTGGTGCCTGTAATAGAGCGGGGAATAACTTATCATGTCTGATTGCCTGGATGCATGAATAATTAGCTTATTATGAACAGATATTCAGTCTTTTTAACTAGTGCAGTCATTGTGAGCACTTTTTGATGCGTACTAATTGCAGGTTGTCATTTCTCTGCTGCTGCCTGCCCCCGGGTAGCCAAAGCGCAAACTGGTACGTTGATGACGGCTATGCTGCTTAACGGCTGTGTTGATAACGACCTCTCTGCTAAAGGTTGCATTCCAACTCCTGCCTCCGATAGCTGTTGTGGATTCGTCTCGGGGTTCTCTTTGGCGTGTGTTTCTGCATTTCAGGTTCCGTTTCGGTGACTCTCGAGGCTCGCCCGCCAAAAACGCTCCCCGAAAGTCACACACACTTCATGACATCTGGTGATCTCGACGGCGTGAAGGTGACCATATGTTTGCACATAACGCTTATGAACAGACCTCTCGACTCTCGTCCGTCATAAATGAAGCGCGGATACGGATGATGGCTTCGGCCTCTGTGGGCTGCCCGGGCGACCCAGGGGCCTGGGGCGTCTCTGCGGGGGCTCTTCAACGCAGAGGTATAACTAAGCATCAATGGCAGCTAGCGTCCACAGTGCTGTCAGCCTTCCGCGGCTAATTGTGCCGTCGCTAACAACATACAAGAGTCTCGTCCTCGAGGCGTTTTAATTTCCCTTCGATGGCCGCGCAGTGCCTTTGCCTGCTGCATTCTTTTGATGTTTGAGAAGTGGTCTCAGATAGTGTGTGAGTGTGTGTGTGTGTGTGTACGTGCACACTGGTTCATGTGTGCACGGGTCAAAACGGAGAGCAAGAAACTGGTGTCGGTATGTGTGAGTGTGCGCATTTATACATAGCGATGTGTGTGTTCTTATTTTGTGTGTGTGTGTGTGTGTGTGTTAGTGTGTGTGTGTGTGTGTGTGTGTGTGTGTGTGTGTGTGTGTGTGTGTTCTTATTTTGTGTGTGTGTGTGTGTGCGCGATGTGTGTGCGATGTGTGTGTGTTCTTATTTTGTGTGTGTGTGTGTGTGTGTGTGTGTGTGTGTGTGTGTGTGTGTGTGTGTGTGTGTGTGTGTGTGTGTGTGCGATGTGTGTGTGTGTGTGTGTGTGTGTGACACACGTTCCAATTAGGAGGGAAGACAGATGAAAGTGGCACTAGGAGCTGGCGCTGGTAAACAAGATGAGCTCAAAGAGTCCAAAAGTGCTTTTTCATTAAACATTCTCACAGACACACACACTGCTACCTCCACACACGCATGTCCCGAACACCACAGGCCTCTAACACACCTGAACCCGGTCACACCTGCACTGTCTCTGCTCTCTCATGAGAGAGAGAGAGAGAGAGAGAGAGAGAGAGCGCATGTCAACACCGTTCCTATTCTACCTCAATGCTAAACACATGCAAGAGGGTATTGTATACCACTGTTCAACGTAAAGCTTTTCTTACGGTGGATGGGACAGCTCAGTCAATCGGCTAGTAACACAGGTTTACTTAAAGGATTGGCAAAACAGCAAATTGGACAAATATTGTTTTTAAACTGCTGTAAATTCAGCACAAACATAACTATGTTATTTCTGGGAAATTACAACAGAGGACTCTAACGGTATTGTCAGTGCTGTTCAAATGGTAGCTTTCCGCAAAATAATCTGAAAGGCGTGTCTTCTGTGCACACAGAAACTGCTAACTTTACCAGAAAATGTAATCTTAAACGCGGGCTAAAGTCTTGGTGTATCGACGATAAAGAGTTATGAGCCCGAAATCTGGGGCATACTTTAAATGGTTATGAATACAGTGTATCATCAGTCTGGATTTTACAAGAAAAACACACACGTACATGATTGCCTTTATGTTCACCCATTTCTTTCGATTTCATTTAATTTCATTATGACTTTGTTTAAACTCTGACTTAACTTTTTTGTGCTTTTGTGCTTTTCTTGAAACAAGAGACAGCCTCAAGCCCCCCTCCCTGCCCGACCATAAAAACAAAAGATTTTTCGGACCATTAAAATTCAGCGGAAGTCAGCTTATTTCTTCCTCCCGACAGACACTCCAACCATCACTATTTCCTGCTCCTTCTTTATTCTCCTCGGGTCTCAGCGGACATGTTCTTAAGGCGGTGGGCTTTATCTGCTGCTCGGAGCATTAGAAATCCCGGTCGGAGCCCGGCCCTCCCCCCTCCACCTCCATGAAAGGTGGAGCTGTCAGGGCAGAGGAGGGCTTTGATTCCCACGACTGCCGATCGGCACTGGAGAACTTGTCAGGCCATCATTCTCCCATTTCCTCCCTGAACGCTCTTTGAAATCACGCCACTTTGTGGAGCAGTCCGAATTAACTAACTAGGCAAGGAGTGAGCAGGGGTGGTGGGAGGGGGGGGGAGAGATAGATAGACGGGGGAAGTAGGGAGCGAGAGGTAGATAAAGATGTAGAGAGAGAAGGGGAGAGAGGTAGGGAGAGATGGAGTGGTACAGAGAGGGGAAGTTGGAGTCATATAAAGAGGGAGGGGTAGAGAGGGCAGGAGGGAGGGGGAGAAGTAGAGAGGAATAAGGAGAAAGAGGGGTGGAGGACAACGTAAAATAAAGACGAGCGATGGGTAAAGAATAGCCATTCTCTGCCCTAGTCCCAGGACATACTTTGATTCACTCAACCCTGTAATGTTCATTACCTCCTTTTATGATACTATAGTCTTCATTTTCACCGTATTCACATGATAATGTATTGTTGAGATTATTTTTATTTAATGTTGATGATTGGGAGGGGGTGTGATAAATTATGTAATCAAGTTATTAAACTGAGAAGAGGACTTTCACCTCTACCTACAGTAGGAGCAATTTAGGACAACCTGTCTATTAATCCTTTGTGTATTTACAAGTATTTCCCCCCCAAGGTTACAAAGTACTCTCCAGCCAAACACAAAGCTAAGAATTACAAAAAGAAAAAAAGTCGAAAGTCAATGTTCTCGCACTTAATTGGCTGCCATTACGTCCGTACTGCAGGCTGAATAGAGATCTGCAGTAGGAAGTAAAGAAAGAGGCTTTATTGACCAAAGTGGATGCCCAAATCACAGCCCTAGCCGGCAGATTTGTTTGTTTTGCTTTACTTAAAGGCAACTTCTTCCTCTTCTTCGGGGAACTTTGAACTGCTGCTGCTCCCTCAAGACATGATTATCAATTTTCCAAACCAAGTCACAGGGGGTGAAATAACAGCCTGTGTGCTATAGATATACCGCAAAGTGAAAGGTAGTGTCAACTATTACACAGAATCCTGTCAACCAGTGTAGCTGTGGGGTTGGTTCTGATAAACAAGGATGACAAGACCAGAGTATTGTTCTCGTGGTTGCTGCAAAACTGTTGACTGAAAACCCACCGAAATGGCCCAGAATTATTTGGTGATGTTTGCGATATGAAGACAAATGAAACCGTATTTTTTTCCGAAATCAAATAATGAGACATCTTCTAAAGACGGAGGAATATACAGAGTGAAAAGAAAAGCAGTTTTCTAATCTCTGGAAACTTCCTCTGGGCACGGTCGAAAGGAAAGCAGTACAGTAGTAACGCATTTGTTGGGAATCCAATATTTCAATTAGCATTGATTCCCTCATTTTCAAAGCATGCACTACATCTGCTGAGACACATCTTTCGATCGTTTATCTTGCAATATCACACAGCTATACTTC
Source organism: Gadus morhua (assembly GCF_902167405.1). Lineage (NCBI taxonomy): Eukaryota > Metazoa > Chordata > Actinopteri > Gadiformes > Gadidae > Gadus > Gadus morhua. The sequence goes on from NC_044063.1 coordinate 5,408,515, forward strand.
ACAACTAAATAACAACCACACGTATAGGCCTTTACCCCACACAAACAATACACACGCATACAGATACACACTCACATACTGTATGCGCGCACTCTTTTTGAGTTGCCGATCATGTATATATACTCACACAAGCACACACACACATAAACGCACACCTACACACACTCACGCACACGTACACATTTGCACACACACACATAGGTTCACACACTAAATCTCTAGAGAAGTGTATGTGTGTGTGTGTGTGTGTGTGTGTGTGTTTGTCATGTTGTTGTGGATGAGCATGAAGCCTGAGCTCATCTTGTCTGAAACGATGCCCAGAGCAGCACTTCTTAAGCAGGCAGGGGGAAGCGCAGGCTCCCCGGATCTGGGGGTATCTGTGGTGGTGGTGGTGGTGGTGGTGGTGGTGGTGGCGGAGGTGGTGGTGGTGGTGGTCGCGCTGCGTTCCGAGCTACTGGCACAGCCTATAGGGAGAGGAGGTGATCATTCAAGCAGCCAATTAGGGATGCTCTCCTCTGCTCGTTTGTGGCCTGGAGCCCCCGGGAGAGGATGGTGAATAATGCAATACACACACACACACGCACGTTCTCGTGCACACAATCACATACGCACACCCACGCACGCACGCACGCACGTTTGCACTGACACACATACACGCGTTTGTACATTCACAAACACCATGCGCGTGGAGGTGCAGATATTCTGCCACTCATTTTTGGAAAATAAATCGTGTCGTATGGTGGCGGTGGTAGGGGGGTATATAAATTGATTCCTACAGGGTACTGTAGGGATGCAGCAAGGCCCCTGGATGTGTAAATATTGATTTTACTGTATTTAATGTTGTGTATCTATGTATTGATGAATACAGCGCTGCTATGATGCTGACGCCCAACTTTTATTAATGTTCCGCACGTCTTGATGGATCCGGTGGAGGTCTTCACCTCCGATTCGGCGAGCCTTTGGAGATTTGTGTTTCATATTTTTAGCATTTTTTAAAAGCCTTTCTTGAAAGCAGATCTTCATCATATTTCTTTGGGAGGTAAGATATGCGGTTCAGTTCGATAAGGACATGTGAGGTAATTGGTAATATAAAAACATAAAATATAAAAATCGAAAAATGAAAAATCCTCTCCAAATGCTGTGGATCCACAGCCCGCAGGCTATTAAAGCCCGTTCTCAGCACCCTTGATGACATCACCAAATCCCTAAAGCAACTCTTTATCACCAAACTCTGATGCAAACTTTTTTCTTCTCTTTTGACTTCTAAGACAAACAACGCACTCAGAGTACCAGCACGCTCGCTCAGACTCATGGGAAATGTAGGCTTTTATTCTTGGAAACCGCCAGTGGTAGTTTTCTCCTAAAAAAAAACAACGGGAGCTTTCCGTCTCTGAGCTTCTTGTCTTGGGTGCAGCCGTGAGCTGTGGTTGTCTTTAGATCTCCATATGCTGGAGTCGCCCCCCGGCGGCTCGACGTTCCCGGGATCAAACGCTTAGGGATCGCCTGAATACATGGGAAACAAAGTCACTGTAACAGTAACAGGAATTTAAATATTCCACCATGTCACTGCAACAGACGTGCAGATTTGTGCGTCGTATATTTGTTTTGCTTAGTTTGGACGGCCTTTTGATGGAATCTTTATTAACGTCATGAATTGGAGAAATGAGACAGGCAGACGGCAGTAGAGCAGCAGTTGAATCACATTTATGCTTATGCAAATTTTGTTGGGCCAGCATCCGCTTTGTTAATTAAGGACCCTGCGTGTTTTCACTGTGCAGCGCTGTGAGGTGGATGAGTTGTGAAATAAACACAGAGATTTCATCGAGGCTGATGCCGGCAATGCTGCCAGGCTCTCTCTCAACCTCTCATCTCAGATCAAAATGATTGAATGGTCATCATCTAGGCTCCTCTAAGTCGTCGGATGTTATTATGGAGATGCTCCTTCACCACTGTGTCAGATATACCATCAAGCTGGACTCTGATGACGTTCAGTTCGGCGGACACGGAAGACTGGACCATCACACCGAGTTCTTCACCAAACCTCAGGACTTCAACGGGCGCTCCAACGTAATGCAGGTAAAGGGTGTTCTTTTATACCAATTTCTCATTTGATGTTGTTGTATAGAAGCATGGATGTTTGTGGGTTTGAGTTTGCACTATGCTTATCATTTTGTTTCAAAACCATTAGGTAAGGGGTCAACTCTACAGTCTTAAAGGGTTGAACTGTACAGTCTCAAAGAGTTGCATTCAAAGTTTCCAAAGGGTTACACTCAAAAACACTGAAGGTCAAAACTTGAGAGTTTCAACGCATTTAAACTTTAAAGTCTCGAAAGTTTTAAACTGTACACTAGTTTAAAAAAAAAAAGGCTGGACATCTTTAAAGGGTTAAACTCGCCAGCCACTACTTGAAAATCCAGCAGGCTTTAACCCTACACTGTGAAATGTTTCAACTCTTCAGTCTCAAATGTTTCATCTCTACATTCTCAAATGTTTATGTTTCAAAGGGGTAAACAGTTGAGCACAGCCCATGTTGAGTTGAGATTTGAAAGTAATCCCCTGCACTAAACCTACAAACAGACTAGGAATGAACCTCCCAAAGCACCGCGGAGTACGGAAGAACCTTGAGAAGACGTGTTCGGTATATAGTGGCTACTCTGTTTTGAACCTACCTGTGGGATCCTGGAGCAAGAACAAGAACCCCATCATACTCTAGTCCTGTATGACCTCTACCTGAATTCACTGTAGGCTATAAGGGTCTCCCAAATGAATAAATAGTAAATGGTAGCAATAATAAGAAATGATGACCGTGAACAAGGTGAGGTTAGGTCACTGCCTTCTGTTAGAGGTTTTTTGTTTGAGCCAATGCCGTGAGTGAGGGGAAGCAGAGGTAGCATCAAAGAGGCCTAGTGCAAAAGGTAGACGATGAAGCGCTACACCAGGGGGGCTCCGGTCCAAATGCTAGCGCAGGGCTAGCTCCGGTATCAGTACCTCGGGTGTACAGCGTTTGCTCTGCCCGTACTTCCCAACGAATGGTTGCCAGTCAACGCCAAGAACCAGTGTTGTGTTGGCACAAAGCCACTATCCCACCCCCTGGAGTGGGATAGTGGACAGTGAACGGAGCTAACGCACCGTACGCTGTTCATCCTCATTAATACAGCATAGCTTTTAATACTGTCTCAAGCTAGCGATCAAACACCCCTGCTCCGTGGGCTCGAGGGACAGAACAACCCATTGATTGTGTTCCTCGCCATGCATTGTGAGCCTGTTTGTGAATATAATATTGACTATCTGCATTTACACCACTCGCGCCGGCTCTTATCTCAGAGTCAGCGAGGCTTTTTCTTCATCTTTTCCCGGCGAGGCCGCTGAATGCGTGGCGTGTTTCGGCGTTCTCCCGCAAACAGTGTGCATAATTCATGCCGCGCAAAACTTACCTCTTCATGTGTATGCCTCTTAAAATTTGCATGGCTTCCCGCTGAGAACGCGCAATATCTGTGAGAGTTTGTGACTATCGGGTTTCCATCATGGAGATAGCTCGGGGCCAATAGCACGAAGTGGTTCGGTCCATGAAATAGAGGAACGAACACTGATCTGCATTTTAAGCAGAACAGCTCCGGGACATTCCTTATGTTTCCCCCCCACTTGCTTTTTATGTATCGTGATGTCATTTTTTTCATGAAAACGCCGAGGGGCAGAAGGATGTTTACAAACAAGGTCAGGGATAACCCCGGTGATGGATCGACACGGGCCGCGTCTCCGTGGAAACTCGCTCAGCGCACGTGTTAGATCTTATGTTAATGAATCCAATTAATCCAAAGAGGAGCGGCGGCGGTGGCGGTGGTGGTGGTGGTGGTGGCGGCGGCAGCGGCGGCGGGCGTGCAGAGTGCTGGGTGGAGGTGGCAGTCTCTCTACTTTACACCGCCAAGCGCTTCCCTGCCTGGCAATGGATGTGTCGGGGGGGGGGGGAACGTGAGTCAGAGCCTAGACGACACAAAGGCTTAATGAGCTATTTGTTTTGCTGAACCTTGGGTGACCCGTTCTCCGGATCAATCGGTGGAACGTCGCGGTTGATGAAAACAGCGGCACCGGTCTGGGTTGTGAGCGTGTGGGAGTTGGTCCCTTTTTTTTTTTAATGTGTCAAACAAGTTCACTTTGCAATTCTGCCACCACGGCGCTAGTTTATCCAGCCTTTACACCAGCAACCCCTCCCCCGGCCGCGTCAGACTGGCCCCCTCGCAGCCACTCAGTAAATCAGCCCCGTTTTGGCTCAGATTTCGTCATAAAAGAGCGAGAGGGGGAACGTGGGGATGGTGGTGGGGTTGAAATTCCACATTCCCTTGTATCTCAATTTCACTCTTCTTACTAATTCAAACAGCACAGCATCACCCCCAGCCCCCCTCCCTCCCCCCCCCCCCCCGTTCCCTGAAGGCCAAAATGTGAAGTTTAGTTAACGAGTCATCTGCTAATGCGGGCACCATCAGGGAATCCTGGGAAATTAAAAGCGAGGGATGGAGCTGACGGAAGCATATACAGACTGACAGTACGTCCAAGTAGAGGGAGCACAGTGCACCATGTGGCGTCCTCCTGGGTAGAAACGAGCAGAGAGAGCCCACGTTACGCAGTGGAAATGGTGCCACAAGTCTGGACAATGGAGAATTTTCACACATTTAATAAAGTTCGACTTTTGACGAGGGCATAGTGCGACGCACATGGCCGTCAATCCATTCAAACTTTATTCACAAAGCGCTTTTCATGTGCCATATTTAACGTAGTACAAAGAGCATAACAAGGGACACGACACGACAAGTTATGAAAACATATCATTTGTACACACTGGGTTGGATCCCAAGTGACCTCGACACTGAATTCAATGGGAGTCCTTTCAAAACATGAGGTGATTTAGCGTCTGCTAAATAAGTCAATATAACTCCATGGGCAGGAGGAGGACACGATCTTAAGTCTTCTAGTTGTAAACACGACAGCTCATATATCTCAGATTACACCGCCAAGTTTCTAACCGCCCTCTATGCCTACCTGAAATTGATAAAACGACTTTGTCTTCATCTCATTTCAACTTTTATTTTTTCCCTCATTGTTTTTATTCGCTCCTATTTCCGACCCACCAGGCACCTATTTTAATCCTTCTTGCATGTTTTCCTTCCCGAGTCTTAACATTTCCCCACTGAGCTTCTGGAGCGATTTTCCCCTCGCCGTGGCAGCGTTTTGTTAAGGGCCCGGGGTAAGGTGGTGCTGTCTACTGCCGGCCCCTGCGAAGCCCCGGAGACTGTTAACCGTGGTAGCGGAACTATACGAATAAAGTTTGTTGACCAGATGAGGCAGACGGAGGACGCCGCGGGACGCATCGCTCGGCCCGTGATTCATTTAACAACTGTTGCTTTTAAAAGTCACTGTTTGGACCATGACACCACCTCTCCCCTTCCCCCGCCACTTTTTAATGAGTGCTGCTGCTCCCTCGTTATTCAGGAACATAAAACTTTATTATGGTCTAATAATTCTCTGAATGGGAGGGCTCTGATTGGACCTTTGGCTGCACCTGGTCATATAAAGGCCCTCCAGAATTTGTGGCGGAGGACACCCGCTAAATCACTTCAGCTCCCCGATTGCTGGATTATATTTGGGTAAACAGAGGTTGGATTAAAGTACAAGAGCTCATCGAAGTCATTCGTTTTTCTGCTTAGTGCTAAGGCCTCTGACGTGCTACGTATTCCAAGTACTTTGACATGTCAAGTACTCTGATATTAAGAGTGCTTCGACATAGTCTGACATGCAATAGAGTCTGACATGCAAAAATGACATGGAAAATAATATAATAGTATACTGCCAGGCTATGGTACCCTCTCACATGCTAAGTATATTAATATTCTCAGCACGCAAACAAGATCAGCACTAATGCCAAATAATGAAAGTAATGATGATGCAACAATTAGTTTAGTCTTACATACACGAAACAGATTTAATCAACGAAGCATCTTAGTGTTTTAGTCTGTAAACCACCCATTGACATGGTAGAGGACAGTCAGACAGACAGACAGACAAATAAACAGGTAAATGGGCTACTTGATGAGGTATCCCAGGTGGGTAGTGTGCATTGATGATTTTTGTACCCTCAAAAAGCCAAGTCAATTGGATTTCAATGTCCCCTAATCAGTCACTGTCTCTAAGGGCTTCACAGGCCACATTGCATGCCCCCCCCCTCACCCTGGCTCCAAAGAAAAAACACCTTTAATTATTGAAGAGGAGACCTTCAGAAGCAAGGCAGAAATTAAAGCTTTATTACAATATCTGAGAGTGGCCTTCAGGATGGGCCCTGGTGCACCATGGCGACCAGAAGGCACGCTCTGCAACATGTTAAGACCGACCGATACCCGCCCGGCCGCAGACTTTACTTAAAATGCTCACGGAAAATGAAAAAATAATAAAAAGTAGGATTATATTTTTGTCAAACTTGGAGGGGTTTTGTTCACGCTTCGGTGAACCAGAGCTGCACTCCTCCTCCTCCTCCTCCTGGGCTTTGATTAGAAGAAACAGAAACTCGGATTTTGGGAAAAGTTTCTGTCAAGACTCTGTGGTTAGACTGGGTCAGAACACAAGACTGTTAATGGGCACTACTGAGAAGCCAAACGTAATACACGAAACGACTACATCAGAAAATGAGCAAAACGCTGTGGAAGTCTTAATTTACGGAGAAGCCAGTCAGTTACTAGAGCGGCATATTGGATGTTTGACCAGAAACCTCCAAATAACTCGCCATTCGAATCTGTAGGCCTGAAAACCTAGCCTCGTTGCAAGTGTCCTTCCAGTATTCTGATTGATAACCACACCCCTACCTTATCTTAATACCATACCGACTCCTTAATGACTTGTCTCAGTAAATAGTATAGCCTTTAAAGTTGGAGATAGAATCTATTTGCTTTGGGAATATTATTTTCGGATAAAAACCGAGAAAGAGCCCTAGTGATGAAGAAATGAAAGACCAGTCGGTGCTATCACTGTCTAACCCTTACCTGCTCCTTAATGCTGTGTCATTGTACTGTCTAACCCCTACTTGCTTCTTAATGACCTGGCTTTGTATTGACTGTCCATCCCCTAGCTGCTCCAGAATGACCTGTCTTTGTATTCACTGTCCATCCCCTATCTGCTCCCTAATGACCTGTCTTTATATTCACTGTCCAACCCCCACCTGCTCCTTAATGACCTGTCTTTGTATTCACTGTCTAACCCTCACCTGCTCCTTAATGACCTGTCTTTGTATTCACTGTCCATCCCCTATCTGCTCCCTAATGACCTGTCTTTGTATTCACTGTCTAACCCTCACCTGCTCCTTAATGACCTGTCTTTGTATTCACTGTCCATCCCCTATCTGCTCCCTAATGACCTGTCTTTGTATTCACTGTCTACCCCCTACCTCCTCCTTAATTACCTTTGTACCTGCTGTTGGTCACCTTTGTTAAACAATGTCTGGTACAAGATCAAATTATACTATGAATAATAAGTCGATCCTTTAGTGTTCAAGCGATTCACACAGCGTTTGTCGTGTGCCTTGTGGGGCGTCTCTGTGGCGTTGTGGTGGGCATCGTGGAGGCTGTGGTCGGGTGTTTTCATGGCCACAGCTGGTGATGCGGTGAGACTCTGTTGTGACTCTGTTGTGACTCTGTTGTGACTGGCCTCGAGTGTGCCACTAATGTACCAGACGCAACGGGTGATGAAAAGTCCCCATTTTCACGGGGTACACCGTTTTTGTTGGCCTGTCCCCGGCTGGCCTACCATGAGCCAGGCAAATCTTCAAGCTCATATTTTATTTGCTCTGGCATATGTGTCTGGCAGCCCTTCCAATCAGACAGATTTCCAGAAGCCCTGGCCAGGGTTGGACCAATCAAATATGTTGATCTAATATTGGTCGGGTCTGTAAAGAGTAGCGCTCTATGGGAGCACAGTTGAGGCATTTCCATAAACATCCAAGACAACATCGGTAAAAACATAAATATGTCCCAAAAAAAATAACATTGGATATTTAATGGTAATATGGACCACAAAACTGCGAATATCCCGTTTTTCCTTTCTGAAAACAAGTCACCTTAGACTAAAGAGATGCTAATTAGCAGGTCTGTCGGCGACGCTGTGGCTCACTGTTCCCAGATTGTTCCACATCTTCTTATTTGGAGGATTATTTTTTTTTTTCTACACCTGCTGCCATGGTTCTCCGTTGGCTGGAACTAAAAGGTGTCGACATGTTTCAGCAGTGGCACAGTGTTGGGCACGCAGCGTCGCTAGGTGTGTAGCGTCTCACCACCTCTCCGGCTGCTTTCGAATCCAGACTCCCCCCCCCTCCCAACCACTGTGAAGACATAGTTAACAACAGTCTCTATGCCGGTTTGTTTTAAACCAACGTACCCATGGCTTCCAAAAATGGAGCCCTAAAGAAACAAGTAGGCATGAAGAAGAAAGGGGAGATGAACGGCTTGCAGTGGTTAGGGAGTCTGGTGGGTTTTTTGTTTTGGCGGGGAATCAAATAGAATAGAATAGAGTTTGGTTTTCTCCATCTCTTTAAAATGAGCACACAGGGGTTCAGCACTTCTGTAACTGTCCAGGGGTACGGGAATGTACAAACGTTTGATCTAAAAATCCCTGATAAAATAACCCAGGACGGTAGTCTCACATCCGCACAGTGGAGTCTGACATCAAGAGGCCCTTTATAACGAATCAGGATTTTCTTCAGATGTCAATTTTTGTTTTGTTTTGTTTTTGACTGTTCCCAAAGACTCGAAGGAACACTAGATGGCTCAGCCCACTGGCAAATACTGACTTCCCTCAACTACTCCATGTTATCTCTGTTGTTCCGAGACGTTATTCAGAAAAACCAGAGGGATTCACTGATCAGAGAATCACTTAGTTTAAAGCTATTTTCTTCTTCACCAGAAGAGTGATTGCTGAACAGGGAGCAAATGTCTCCTGAGTCGGTTGCCCTTGTTGTTGAGCTGTTGGTTATACTACCACCTAGAGGTGACAGGAGGTATTACAGGTTAGACAGAAATAATTATTATCATCATTAATGGCAGCAGACCAATACTTTCATGATATTACAATTCATACACAGAGAAGCGATGTAACATTTCATCTAAACACTAAATGTCACCACGAATGCAGCACGGTTAGAACCTAACAGCATTTTTTTCGCAAATATAAATATGTGTATATATGTGTGTCTGTATATGTGTGTTATTGTGTGTATGTATATATATATATATATATATATATATATATGAATGATCCAATGATATTCAACCCCATGTGACCGTCAACATGTAACACCCTAGTTATCATCAATAGCTATTGTAAGGATCCTTGACAAGTTGCTTTCGCCTCCCTCCCTCTCTCCCCTCTTCTCTCGACCTCCCTCCCTGCCTGATCTCTCCCCCTCTGTTCCATCTCCCTTCACTCTCCTTCTTTTGACCTTTGTCTCTCCGTCCCTCCCTTCTCATTTCACCCTCATCCCTCTTCCCATCCCCCACCATCTCGTTAAACATCCCATAACCCCAACCTCACTCGTTCATAACCTCTCCCTCCCTCCCCTCACCTCTCACACTCTCTCTTTCCCAACTCTCTCTTTCCCAACTCTCTCTCTCTCTCTCTCTCTCTCTCTCTCTCTCTCTCTCTCTCTCTCTCTCTCTCTCTCTCTCTCTCTCTCTCTCTCTCTCTCTCTCTCTCTCTCTCTCTCTCTCCCTCCCTCCCTCCCTCCCTCCCTCCCTCCCTCCCTCCCTCCCTCCCCTCTCCCCTCTCTCTCTCTCTAGGTCTACATCCCCTGCAGAGCGGCGCTGGTCCTGGTCAACGATGAGATAGATTACAGTTATTAGGGTGGTGATGGGGGCCCGGGGGCCCCGTGCCGGGGGCCTGAAGAGGCAGAGAAGGGGGGGGTGATTGTCCTCCCAGAGTCCAGATTCGGAGATGGGTCCGGGGCCTCAGTCTGAGGGATAACAACTACCTAGTGTCTGAGGGTCAGCCGGGCAAACCTTCCCCCCACCGCAGCCTTTGTTGCACACAGTGTGAACACACACTCACACACTAATATTCACAGACAAAGACTAACACACGCACGCACACACACACACACACACACACACACACACACACACACACACACACACACACACACACACACACACACACACTTATACGCTCACACATACACGCCCACTAATATGCACCCACTTGGACAGGCACACACACACACACACACACACACACACACACACACACACACACACACACACATTATCACGCACACGCATACACATACATAAAAAAACACACAAAAACACATCCTGTCGCACATACCCTCCCTCGCCTCCAACCCTCCCTGCAATTTTGTATTCCTCATATCCTGCAGGTGTTTTTGTGTGTGTGTGTGTGTGTGTGTGTGTGTGTGTGTGTGTGTGTGTGTGTGTGTGCGTGCGTGTGCGTGTGCGTGTGTGTGTGTGTTTGTGTGTGTCCTCCAAACACAACCTGCAGCCCTACTATAACGGTGTCAGAACCCATTGAGTCCAGATCGGTGGTCCTAGGAGGCGGAGAGGGAGGGTCAATGACCGCGCCACAGCCACCAGGCAGACGCCAGTCACCATCTGCAGGCTGCGTGCATCCGGCTGCGCCGCTGGTGCACGTGGCCGGCGCTCACTGCACGCGCCCAGTACAGCGGGACCACCACAACCTGAAACAAGACATGTTTTTGCTAATATGTGGAAAAATCATTTTTCAAAAACCCAAATGTTTTAGACACAGACACACACACACACACACACACACACACACACACACACACACACACACACACACACACACACACACACACACATCTCTGTTCAGCATGATCTACATTCTAATCCCAATTGAATGCAACTTTTTCCTTTTGTTTTGGGTTTGCTAAAAATGCTGTCTTATTTAATTGTGATGTGCAGATTATTATAAACAGACAGATATACATGCGCACACTTGCAGACAAAGACATGCACACCCTCAATTCAGCAGGAAAAAGCAGAGAGGGAAAAATGTTATTTTAGAGTTTTATTTTGGTTACCAATTGAATTGACAATTGTTATTTTTATTAGTGATAAATATTCTAATTGTGGGTTTAAGTGTTGATACAAATAAGCTTGCATGATGGCGTGTGTGTGAGTGAGTGCTTATGTGCTGTTGGCAGCACTGCACTTGATGTGAAGGGGTTCATGTTGGAGGTTGACTCACGCCACTGTTAGACTCACGCTGTGCGAGTTTAGCAGGATTAGGAGCAGGGAAGATTTGTATGAAGTAATAAGCTACTCGGAACCATGATACCATACCAACAGAGGTACCTGATTCAGCTCCAGTGGCTTTCCTTAATCATTGTATCTACGAGGAGCCCTCATGTAGTCCTTCATAACCCCAACGCTAACTCATTACAGCCATGATTTGCAGCGAAAGAGATCTGATCAAATCGGCACACGCCACACGATGCAGGCAGGAGTTAAAAATACTCTACTCTGGTGTTTTCTCAAGATAAATCTCAATGTGAACAGACATTCTGCACTTTGTTTATTTCTCTATGAAGCACTGTGCATATTTCTTTGTCATTTTGAAACATTTCAGTGATAAATCGTCGTAGACTGCACTTTCTGAGAAGTTTTGATGCTGGGGAATTTATATTAAGGTGTTATTAATTTGAATTGTTTAAAAAGAGCATATGACTCATATTATTTAATCATGTAGATGGTACACCTATAGCAGGCCTATTCTTGCACAGATACTTTTGATTGGTTACTTAGACGCTGATTGGTTTACCATTCCCAGGACACTGATGTAACTATGAGGGTTATTAGAAGACCCAGGTGGCTTTGTAAATTCACAGACACTGAAACAAACGGCCTTCATCTTTTTCAATTATCTCTTATCTCTCCCTGTGTCTTTCTCTTACACACACACACACAGTAACACACACGCACACAGGCGCAAATACTCTGAAGCTAAGAGTTTGGTCTCTGCAAACTTCATCGCACCTTCCGTGTAACCCTAATTCAGTCGTGTGAAAGTAAAGCTGCTTTGGCAATTTTCCCGTTCCCATTTACACAGATGTGTGAAAAGGCTGAGAGAGCCACAGTGAGAGGGGGGGGGGGGGGGGGGGGATAGGGGATAGGGGACGGACCACAAGAGAGAGAGGAGAAAAGAGAAAGATGGAGAATACATTGAAATGGATAAACAACATGGTGTCTGAGTGCTGCTAGTCTTTGCTCACTGAGATAACGGAGTAGGCCACAGCCCAAGGTTACTGTGCCTCTTGATGCTAAACACGGAGGCCTCAATACAATTGATCTATATTGTGTGGTCTGTCCATTCTGTCCAGATGTGTGTACGAGTGTCCTTCCGTACAGATGAAGAAGAGAGGGTGCCGTCTGTATTCAGCTATGCCCTCCCATGTTTGGGCTGCAGTGTTTGCATGAATCTGGTTTTCACTAGTAACTTGTCGTATGCCCCAATCATCAAACCCTAATATATAATACCCTAAAATAAACTGGAACTGTGATGCACCGTCACTGATTTGTATTGTTTTAATTGCACCTTTAACGATAACAGCCCACCTCCTGACTCTCTTCACGTCAAACATGAGGAAGAACTTTCTGCAGTGATTTCCGTCCAGGCGTGGGGAGATGGTGGAGATTTGAGAGTCCTTGAACACAGAGCTTGCCAAAAGCACCTGCTTCCAAATGTAATGGGATGGTATGTAATGGTTAGGCTTATGTATAGACAACTATTAGGCCAATATAATAAATTGGCCTAGTCATTTAATTTGTCAAATTGTTAATTAAATGTGACACCCTTCCAAATGGTCTTGCTAATCCATGTCACCTAGTTCACAAACCGGGACACAAATATTACAATTCAATAGGTAAATGAACAATATTTAAACTATGATCTCATCATGGTATGACCAACATCACATCACCTATAATCTGCATAATAAGACGTTGTGCCTTATCACTTCAAATGATAAGGCCTAGCTTTTGAAATGGGTTATCATTCAGGGAATAAAGGCCTGAGTTAATTATTCACTCACTAAAGCTGCAGGATGATAGTGTTGTGCCCGCGGACTGGTACTTTGTGAACCAACGAGACTCCTCATTCGGGTGCTTCGTCAAACGCGGCTGTTGTAGGCCTACCTTTGTGGAGCTGAAGCATGCTCCAATAAACTTCGAAACCTTAAAAACTTGACAATCGTTGACCCAAATACTTTGATCGTTTTGCCCTCAAGGTTTTAAGCTTGATTATCTGACCCCGGCCCTGAGCTGAAATTGGTTACTTTCGTGCAGTCAGTGACCCGCATAGTGGGAGTGAGTTTAGGAGAGGAGTGTGAAGCGAACGCGAAAATGCCACAATAAATCGGCACTCTCCTCCACCTGAGCCATGATTTCACCCCCTTATATTGTATAGCCGTCACAAATGTCATTTCCATTCTGTTCAAGCACAACTGATTCAATTTTATTGAATCATAATTCGCTAGGCAGTTAAATGTAAATTACATACTGAATTATCCATTCCTGCCCTTCCATATCGAGGCAGTTGGTTGGCGGTAAGGGGTCGTTAGACTGACTTCCCCTTCTTCATTGAGGGGGCTCGTAGGAGAACAGTTGAATGACCATAGCCTGTCTTAGGTTTTCAAAGGAAAATTGACACTCGAGCACGAGTTTCCCTTCATTCTGTTTTTCAAAAGTTCACGACCATCTCTGCATGAATATCCGAAGAAAAGTCTATTTATCTATTTAAACAAATGTATCTGTTTAAACAAAGGTGCTGTGTTCTCTCTCTCTCTCTCTCTCTCTCTCTCTCTCTCTCTCTCTCTCTCTCTCTCTCTCTCTCTCTCTCTCTCTCTCTCTCTCTCTCTCTCTCTCTCTCTCTCTCTCTCATTCTCTCTCTCTCTCTCTCTCTCTCTCTCTCTCTCTCTCTCTCTCTCTCTCTCTCTCTCTCTCTCTCTCTCTCTCTCTCTCTCTCTCTCTCTCTCTCTCTCTCTCTCTCTCTCTCTCTCTCTCTCTCTCACTCACTCTCACTCTCACTCTCACTCTCACTCTCACTCTCTCTGTCTAAGCTAGTGTGAACTGAGTTGAAGAAGCGCTTACAAAAAAAAGAACTGAGAGCATTTTCTAAAGGTTGGATAAGGATTGCTCTGGACAGGGGTTTAATTCCTCTTTCAGAAGGCATTGAAGACGGTCACCACATGCTGGTAGACACTGCCGTCTGCCGGTGGAAAACTATCTTTACTAGTTAAATCAGTCCTCGTAAAAAAGTTCAGTTGGTATGGATAGACCTCAGTCGGGTACGCCCTTATTCTAGCAGCGAAATCGAAATACACACGGCGCGCCCAAGGTGGACAACCGCTCAAGTCATTTGACTTAAGGTAAGCAACAAATCTTCCAGAGCAACACCAGTCTGCTTTCCCTGCTTTAAGCGGGTAAGACACTGAAATGTTTTTCCAGTTTCAAGTGATTTCCACTTTGTAGCAATTTGAAGCATCGCATATGTGAATGATTCAAATAAGCGTTATGGCCGAGAGAGACGGCGGGACTAACAGTGACATGAGTTTAGCAGCGAGGGGAGAACCAGTGGGCGGGTCATCCGACAGAAGGATATTCGTTTCGTGCTAATGTTGTGGATATTGCTTTGTGGTATTATTTGACAGAACTCCATATTTATCTTCTTGTTGTTCTTCTTATTTTCATGCTCTTATTCTCCGCGCTTCAGAGATTATTAACTGGCATATTTAAGCTCGTAGGTTGTAAGGGACCGGAAATTGCGTTCATGTAAACCAGGATAACGCCACAATTCAGATCCTCTACGCCTTCCAGCCAACGCAACCGCGTCAAGAGCGCGCACTGACCAAACCGCACATGGTTTGCTGATGCAATCACGCTTTCCCAAGGGTTACCTTAGGACGCACTACTCGCTCCTAGCGCCCCATTCGTAACTTTTTAGTGACATTTAATCCATGACTCAAAGTGTCAGACTAATTTTGGCATGGGGTGCGAAACGTTTCCTTTTGTGGGCGACCTTCCCCCGCCGTCGCTGTCTTATCATTGACCCTCCAAGAAAACATAGCGAAAGATGCATTTCAAATAGCCTGGTGCTTTTTTCTTTTGAAATTTAGAAGCGTTTGCTATTAAAAATAATGGAAAGTTGACTTACTTAAGTTGACTTACTTAAGTAGTAAGTCACCTTGCATGTCAAATGGACAATTGGAACATAGCCTTAGTATGTCTAAATGTAATGGGAAGTAAAGTTATATTAGTAATTAAAATAATGGTATTAACCAATAGTCAAATAACAGATAAGTACGAAATGACAGTGTTTACATATACAAATACAATTGGCTACACCTGTAAACCATCCCCGTCAAATCGAATTTGTTATATTATTAATGCTTTAATATTGCCTATTCTTATGAACAATCATTCTAAAACGCTCACCATGTAGTATCTGACATTTATATCGAAACACGTTGGACTGCATTACATGAATGCATGATATCTGTGTGTGTGTGTGTGTGTGTGTGTGTGTGTGTGTGTGTGTGTGTGTGTGTGTGTGTGTGTGTGTGTGTGTGTGTGTGTGTGTGTGTGTGTGTGTGTGTGTGTGTGTCCGTGCGGCCCTCAAGTCACTCTAATACCCCTGAAAGGTACAAGATTCAATAAACAGTACATCGAGGCCTGTATGGCTTCCTGGAGAGGGTGGTGTGTATTTCTATCCTTCAGGTCCTTCTGGCTGAATGCCAGACTAAACATGGTCTTTGTCTTTGCCGCTAAACCTTGGAGTGCAACAACGCAGCATTTATGGAACATTTCCCACATATAATACCGTGCTATCTTAAAAGCTGACAATGCCACATAAAGAAGGCTACAAATGTCAGGATAGTGGTTATGGTGTTTGACACCCAGCCCTAAGGTACTGGGTTGGATAATCCACTGTATACAGCCTATAGTGCGTTACATAGTGCTTGATTATGTGATCAAGCACAAAGTTTTAAAAAAGTAGGATAAGATGTAAATATGGACTCAAATTGCCTTCCGTGGGTGAAACACATGCTACTGTATGAGTAATCAGTTGTTGACCATTTTTGGTTACCATGTTATGTCATGAAACACTCTGGAAGACCCCTGCATGAGGTCAGTGGAGTTGTATTCCAAGTTCATCGCCCATCTATTCCCACCGGGCGTTTTTTTTGTCACAAGTGACCGACGGGCGTTCTGATTGGAGGAGAGGGGGGCAGGCATCGACCCGGCCCACCCAGCTATTTTAGCACCCTTGCGTGTCACGCTTTAAGCTATCTCCGTTTGATCCAAAAGAAGGGGTGGGGGTGGTGGTTGGGGGAGAATATTTCCCAGTTGCCCAACGCCACAAGGCCGTTGTATTCCGATGTGACCTAGTCGTGTCATGGTACTAAACATTATAAACACGAGCCCTCTCATGGGGCCACAAGTGACCCGAGTCTTTACCCTTGGCAAGGCGCACTGTCTAGATATTGGCAAGCCATAGGTGAAGACAGAGCTCTGCAAGTGTGGACTGTTGACTGCTGGTTGGGTCTGGGGGTCAAGTCAAGTTGATTTGCGTAGCCCAAAGGGCAGCTCTGTCCACGACACCCCTCTTACCCTAACCCCCCAAAAGGGGAAGGGAACAACTCCCTTGAAGGTCCAGTTGCTTAGATTCGAGAAATGTAAAGAAGTGAGAGCTGAGAAACATGGAAGAGAGGACTTAAAAAAACACTAAACAGTTCAACTCCCGCCATCTCTGCTCCCTCCCTCTTTCTGTTTCACTGCCACCATGGAGAAGTGTTTGCCTGGCTATTGCCAGACCAAGCTCAATCATACATTGCACGTTGGTCTGGGGAAGATACCGTCATTTTCTTCAGCACAACGGGTGTGATCAATGGGCCTAGTTCAAATGACTCGGTACGCAATTGGCTGCTTGCAATCGCTTCTCTGTCGTCATTGTATTGAAACAGCCAATAGCACGCCAAGGGGAAAAGCCAGCTTGCCAATTGGCTCCCGCAAAAATGTATCGGAAGCAGAAAGAAATGTATTGCTCTTCTCAAACCCCTTCTGCAGGGCAAACTCAAATCGCCGGCAGAATGGGCAGGGCTACCCAGTCTAGAGAAGTGTCCTGATTGCTCCGTCAACTGTAAACTGATCATCTCACATTACAAAACAAATAAGCTCAAATATTGGCTCTGAAATTGTATTAACAGACCCTTCTAATCATCAAGGAAGAAACCTTTAAAGGTCCCATGGCATGCTACTTTATGGATGCTTTAATATAGATATTAGTGGGCCCCTAACACAGTATTTGAAGACGTTCCCGAAATACAGCCGTTGGGCAGAGATACAGCCACTACGAGCCAGTCGCACATTGAGCTTTCCCCAAATGCGCTGTTTCATTGTCTGTAGCTTTAATTCAAATGAGGAGGAGAGAGGCGGGTCAAGGAGGAAGGTGGGGGTGTGGCCCTGAGCACACAGCCTTTGGCCGTGGTCTGTAATATTCTAGAACATTCCGGGTGCTCCGGCGGGAGTCCTGAAGCTCTTTAACTAAATAATATCAAATTATACATAGATATCTATATACTATACATAATATCACGGCCAAAAGCTGTGCGCTTCCAGACGATATTATGACTCTCAAACGACTGCGTCGGGTTCTCCAACATCTCTGGTTCTTCCCCGTCCACATCAATCTGAAATAGACTGAACCAAGACCTGGAGGAGAAAGGGATTTTTGCCCCCGATTGTCTCCCGCTTGAGCCCCTCTTCTCTCTGCCGAGGGACCACCGCCTCGGCAGCGGGAAGCAGGGCTCAAGCGGGAGACAAATGCTGGCAACAATCCCTTTCTCCTCCATGTTGAGGTTCATGTACTTCAGGGAGTCAAAGCCAAAGTTCCTTTCCCCCAATTCCTTCTCAACCATTGCTGAGATAACCTACGAGTCTCGTTGTGGAAAAACCAGAGACGAGAGTCCGAAGTGTTATGTGCCATAACACCAACAGCAGAACGGTTATCCAAATAACAAAGAAGTGTACAACACTTGCGTTACATTGTGTGTAATCAAACACACACACACATATGGCGCTCGCGCACGGTTGTAGCTCATTGTCTCATTGGCGGGCCAAATTCTCTGGGCGGGCAAGGCAGAGGAAGGGGAGGTAACTTGGCCCCTTATGACGACATATGGGGCCATATTCAAAATCAGCGCGCCTGCTTCCATTTTTACAAAGGCGAGCAGGATACCTTGTGCTCGTTTTACACCGAACGCAAGTTTTAACCACTGGGGGACAATAGGCGGGCTAGGGGAACTTATATTAATGTTAGAAAACCTTGGATTTTCATGCCATGGGACCTTTAAGTTTCTGTATTGTTCTTGAAGAGGCGTACCGTACGTCCGAGCCTGGTGAAACCTTCTCTGGGGCAAGAGATACAGGCTTCCCAAACACGGCTGACGAAAACAGCTGTGGTGTGATAAGGACAGACAGTTGGCCTTGACGAGGACAACTCTACTGGGTTGTATCAAATATAATACACAGCTATATCTACAACTTTGTTATCCATGCAAAGGACTTTGAATCTTTCATTGGTTGGGATGGAGAAACTTACTGGTCTTTGGAATGTTGGTGTGTGGGTGGGTGTTGGTCAGGCGTAACATTTTTTCAAACTGGTTTGATAATTACTCAAAACACCCAGCCAGAACAGTAAAATTCTTGGATCTTTTTTTTTTCGTTTTCTTCTGATCATCCTAAGAGAAAGGTGAGTCATATGATAACGTTGCCTACCGTTTTGCAGATCCATCACACATTCACTTTGTCCGCCATGGCTTCTGTTGTGATTAATTGGCCTCATCTTTAATCATCTTTCCTAATTGTAAATCCAAACACTGTGTACTTGGCTGTGTAGCTCTGTGTTTAGCAACAACAGAAGTTTATCATGTTAGCAATGCTTACATCAGTAATCTTTCACTTTTCATTTGCCAGAATATCAAATAATAACCAATGCCGGTGCAATTCGTTTTGCTGCACTGGTAAGCTAAAAAAAACCCTCCCTAACCTCTTTGTGAAGCTGTTTGTGTTTATGCTGGCGTGTGTGTGTGTGTGGAACGCGTGTCTGGCAGTGACCCAGGGCTGGCGTAGTTACTGCCGGTTCCCACACCATGTGACCACGTGAGGTGTCAGCCTGCTATTTGTTAGCGGGGGTACATGCCTCCGAGGGTCCTTTTTTAACCCTGGGTCACGCCCCCTGCCGCTAGACTCGGCCCTCAGCCTCTATTAAACATCCTCACTCACGTTGGCACCACGTTAGTGTATGAGGAACGCCGGTGGATAGAACAGCGAGGGCTCGTACACACAGGGACGAGGAGGAATTGTTTGTAGAGGAGGGAACAGTACGTGAGTGTGAGCACATAACCTGCTGGGTCCGTTTGTTTGTTGTTCTTTTATATACACGGTGTGTGCTTAGTTATTGGAGTACCTGTGAGACTTCAACCAGTACAATCTTTTATTATGTATCATTTTTTATGCACTTATATTTGTTACTTTAATATTAGTTTTAATTTACCTTATTTTTTTTACCTAAAATAATTAATTACTTTTTCAAATCATCCATCACTGGTGGAAGAAGCTCCGAAACTGGGCTGCTCTTTGAATGATAGATATTGAATTTGATCTCCATTATTATAATAATGTCTTAATTTTAATGTCATGTCTTTATTATAATTGAATTAGTTTTCATTCTAAATGAACAGCTTATTTATTTATGAGCTGATGAGATATTTTCCATATTATTGCAGACTTATATAACCACAGAAGTGCAGTCTATCATTGTCTATGATGTATTGTTTGTTTATATATATTACTTATTTTATGTATAGTCGGGTATTGTTCAGTCTTGACCAGAGCATTTGTGATATGAAGAAAATCTCACATGAAGTATTCAGAATTGATGTATTCCATGTATTACCAGTATAATAATAGTTTTATAGTCGGCACTTTCTTAAATCAACAATTTATATCTTGCGTCATTTTCTTTCAGAAGTAGTCTAGCATCTACCAGCTGCTTGTTAAATGAATATTCTTATATATATCCATATATATATCGATATATATATATCGATATATATATTATATATATATCTATATATATATGCTAAATTGTTGGCCTCATTTATGGTCTTCAATAAAGATTTAGTCAGTGGAAGGTGCCGATTATGTGCCGTCTTGTTTAATATTTGAGAGAGCCTGTGTGTTTAACGGTGGGGGGGGCTAAGCGTGTTGCTCCTGCACCCTTCAGCACAACGTCC